>NW_003852679.1:969473-980524 GCF_000181295.1 Otolemur garnettii
CCTGTGGTCCCAGCTACTTGGGAGGCAGAGGCAAGAGACTCGCTTGAGCCCAGGAGTTGGAGGTTGCTGTGAGCTGTAATGCCATGGCACTCTACCCACGGGGAAAGCTTGAGGCTCTGTCTCAAAAAATAAAAAATAAAAAATAAATAAATAAATAAAAAATAAAAAAATGGTTTCCTCCAAGGAAAGAAACTATAGTTTAGGAATTGTCTGGGATGGGAGTTTCTCAATAAGTATATTTTTTCTTAAAATGTTAACTAAGATGTATTGATTTTTAAATTATTGATGTTGCAAATGAGCTGAATGCAGCAAATCGCATTTGAAACATATATACAGCCCCATAATAAACAAATAAAAGAAATAGAAAACAAAAAAAATCTATGAAAATGTGCCATTTAGGTTATGAGTTTTAATGCTTCTATAATAGTTTGCAATATATTAAAATTTAGATTATCTATATTTGATTAAAGTAAGAAAAATGTAAACTTATTTAAATATTCACTGAGTCACCACTAATTTCTAATATGATTTTTTTCTAGATGTATTTTTTATTAAAAAAGGTTACAGTGCACATGAGAACAACTGGCTTATTCTGAGTTTCTACATTTCTCTACCATTTTTTATAATTTTCACCATTGTGATCATTAAAAGACTTGAAAGGAATAAATCTTGCAACAGAACAGAACATAAGGGGTAAATATGACTTATATAATCAATGTATTAGGTTAAACTGTGCTTCTCATTGGCTAGTGTTATACATTCATACATGTTATATAGCATTGTTATATATATTTTTTTCTTTTTTATGTTTGGGATTCATTGAGGATGCAAAGAATTCGGTTACACTGATTGCATTTGTTAGGTAAAATCCCTCTTATAATTGTGTCTGGCCCCCAAGAGGTATGCCATACACCATGAACCTCCCCTCCTTTTCCCTCTTTCTCTCTCCCTGCTTCCTCATTACCCCACCCCACCTCTTGAATTAGATCATCTACTTACCTCATATTAGAACTGAGTACATCAGATTCTTGCTTCTCCATTTTTGTGATGCTTTACCATGAAGAAATGTGTTCTAAATCAATCCAGGTTAATATGAAAGATGTAAAGTCCCTATCTATTTTTTCTTTTTTTTTATTCAGTCATTTATACATAGATCATAAATACATTTATGCCATTATGGGATTCAATGTGTTGATTATTTGTACACATTGGAATGCTTACATCCTACTAAACAACATAGCCTTCACCACTTTTACCAAATTACAAGGTTCAGACATTTGTGTTCTACACCTGATAGATTCAACTTGTACTTGCAATATGCTCCATAGGTGTGATTCCCCTACCAACCCTCCCACTCCACCTTCCCTTCTCCCTCCCCTTTCCTCCTTCATCCTAGGCTATAGCTGTGTGTCATTTTTCACATGCATGTGTGAGTGATTGTAAATTGGTTTCACAGTAGTACCGAGCACATTGGATTTTTTTTTCCATTCCTGATATACTTTAATAAGACGAATATTTTCCAGCTCCATCCATGTAAACATAAAAGAGGTAAAGTCTTCATTTTTTTTTAATGCTGCATAGTATTCTGGTATACATATACCACAATTTATTAATCCATTTGATGAGTACTTGGGCTTCTTTCATGATTTGGCAATTATGAATTGAGCTGCAATAAACAATTTGGTGCAAATATCTTTATTGCCAAATGATTTTTGGTCCTTTGGATATACACCTAAAAGAGGAATTGCAGGATCAAATGGCAGGTCAATATTTAGATTCCTGAGTGTTCTCCAAACTTCCTTCCAAAAGGAACATACTAGCTTGCATTCCCACCACCAGTGCAGAAGTGTTCCCTTTTCTCCACATCCATGCCAACATCTGTAGTTTTGGGATTTTGTGATGTGGGCTATACTTACTGGAGTTATATGATATCACAAAATGGTTTTGGTTTGCATTTCTCTGATGATTAAAGATGAACATTTTTTTATGTGTCTGTAGACTGTGCACCTTTCTTCTTCAGAGAAGCTTCTGTTCATGTCTCTTGCCCACAATGAAATGGGATCACTTGTTCTTTTCTCATTAATAAGTTTGAGTTCTCTGTGGATTCTGGTTATTCGGCCTTTGTTGGAAGTACAACCTGCCAATTCCTCTCCCATTCTGAAAACTATCTGCTTGCTTTACTTACTGTGTTCTTGGCAGTGCAGAAGCTTTTTAGTTTGATCAGATCCCAGTAATGTATTTTTGAAGTTGCTTCAATTGCCTGGGGAGTCCTCCTCATAAGTATTCTCCCAGGCCATTTTTTTTCAAGTGTTTCCTCTGCATGCTTTCCAAGAATTTTTCTAGTTTCATGTCTTAAGTTTAAGTCTTTTAACCAGTGGGAGTCAATTTTTGTTAGAGGAGAAAGGTCGGGGTCCAATTTTAGTCTTGTACAAGTTGCCAGGCAATTCATCTAGCACCATTTGTTAAATAGGAAATATTTCCCCCAATTAATATTTTTGATAGGCTTATTATACATCAAATGACAATAAGTGTCTGCATTCATCTCTTGGTTTTCAATACTATTCCATACATCCACTCTCTATTTTTGTGCCAGTACCATGCCGTTTTGATCACTATCAATTTATAGTATAGTCTGAGGTCTGGTAGTGTGATACCTCCTGATTTGTTTTCATTACTGAGTAATGTATTGGATAGTCAAGGATTTTTTTCTGGTTCTGTATTAAACAAAGTACTAATTTTTCCAGATCTGTAAAGTATAACAGAGGTACTTTAATAGGGATAGTATTAAATCTGTAAGATTGCTTGGGGAGGTATAGACATTTTAACAATGTTGATTCTTCCCATCCATGAGCATGGTATATTTTTCCATTTGTTAACATCTTCAGCTATTTATTTTTTCAGAGTTTCATAGTTCTCTTTATAGATATCTTTCATGTCTTTTGTTAGACACACTGCCAGATAGTTCATCTTATTTGGCACTATTGTCAAGAGAAAACAGTCCTTGATTGTTTTTTCACCTTGACTATTGTTGCTATATACAAAGGCTATAGATTTGTGAGTATTGATTTTGTACACTGATCAGCAGACACTGATGTATTTCTTTTCTTTTTTTTTTTTTTTAGTTTGGTAAATATGTTTTCTGTATGGGTTGCAGAAATACTCAACAATGATCAGGATAGGACATATGATGGCTATGTTCCCTAGAAGAGGTAAAGGTTGTGTATATAATCAGTGTATCCATTATTCTGATCCCACATTAGAAGAAAACCAGAAAGGTCTTCCAGTTACATGATAAAATCCTCTACATGCTGGAAGGAGGGTGCATTTCTCTCCTTCGTCTCCCCAGAAAAGTAACTTTAAAGTAAGATTTCAGATGAGGAAAATGACTTTTTGGAAAAGTATTAAAACCTTCGCAGAATGTGTCACATCTAGAAGTTTTGTGGTTGAGTCCCTAGGGTTTCCAGATATACAATCATACCATCTGTGAAGACTGACAGTTTGATCTCCTCTGATCCTATGTGAATACACTTGATTGTGTTCTCTTGCCTGATTGCAATGGCTAAAACTTCCATTACAACATTAAAGTAAGTGGAGATGATGGGAAACTTTGCCTGGTTGCTGATCTGAGTGGAAATTATTTCAATTTTACATCATTCAATACAATATTGGCCATGGGCTTGCTGTACATGGCCTCTGTCAGGTTAAGAAATGTTCCTTCTATACCTGTTTTCTTAAGCATTCTGATCAAGAAAGGATTTTGGATATTATCAAAAGCTTTTTCTGCATCAATTGAGAGAATCATATGATTCTTGTTTTTTATTGTGTTTATGTGATGCATTATATTTATAAATTTACATATATTGAATCATCCTTGGAACCCTGGGATAAAACTCACCTGGTCACGATATATAATTTGTCTGATGTGTTACTGAATTCTGTTTGCTAGGACCTTATTGAATATTTTTGCATCAATATTCATTAGAGATATTGATCTAAAATTTTCTTTTTTTGTAGGGTCTTTTTCTAGTTTGGGGATGAGGGTGATATTAGCTTCATAGAATGTGTTAGGTAATCTTCCTTCTTTTTCTATATTTTGGAAAAGGTTAAGTAATATAGGTACTAGCTCCTCTTTAAGGTTTGGTCGAATTCTGATATGAAGCCATCTGGTCCCAGGCTTTTCTTATGGGGGAGATTTCTTATAGTTGATGCTATTTCAGAACTTGATATAGGCTTGTTCAACATTTCTACTTCTTTCTGGGTAAGTCTAGGAAGGTGGCATGTATCCAAGAATTGGTCTATTTCCTTCAGCTTTTCATACTTCTGAGAGTAGAGTTTTTTGTAATATTCATTAAGGATTTGTTGAATTTCTGAGGAGTCTGTCATTATTTGCCCTTTATCATTCCTGACTAATGAAATTAGGGATTTCGTCCTTTTATTTCTGGTTAGAAATTAGGGATTTCACTCTTTTATTTTTGGTTAGGTTTGCCAAAGTTTTATCTATTTTATTGACCTTTTCAAGAAACCAACTTTTTGACTTATTGATCTGTTGTATCATCCTTTTGTTTTCAATTTCATTTAATATCCTCAAATTTTAGTTATTTCTATTCTTCTGCTAGATTGGGGGTTGTAATATTCTTTCTTTTCCAGTTGATTCAGATGTCCCATTAAGTTGTTGACTTCCTCTCTCTCCATTCTTTTGAGGAAGGCTTACAATGCTATAAATTTCCTCTTAGGGCTGCCTTTGTGGTATCCTAGAGTTTCTGACAATTCATGTCTTCATTATCATTTGTTTCCAAAAATTTGGTAATTTCTTTCTTAATCTCATCTATGACCCAGCTATCATTCAGTATGAGGTTATTTGTTTCCATGATTTTGTATGAGTATGCAGATTCCTATTTTTACTGAGTTCAACTTTTATTCCATGATCAAAAAAAAAAAAAATACAAGGAATCATTTCTATTCTTATAAATTTGCTGCGGTTATACTTGTGACCTAAGATGTGATCAATTTTGGAGGATATTCCATGGGCTGAAGAGAAGGATGTGTATTCAGTTTTGTTAGGATGAAATGTCCTGTAGATGTCTGTTCAATTCAGTTGTTGAATGGTTAATTTTAAGTCTATAATTTCTTTGCTTAGTTTCTTATAGGAGGATCTATCCAACACTGCCAAAGTGGTGTTAAAATCTCTGACTATTATGGTGCTGGAGGAAATTAAGTTGCTCATGTCTATTAGAGTCTCTGTTATAAATCAAGGCACATTATGGTTGGGCACATAAGTGTTAATAATTGAAATGTCATCATGTTGAGTGTTGCCCTTAACAAATATGAAGTGACCATCTTTATCTTTCCTTACTTTTGTTGGTATAAAGCCTATTGTATCTGTGAATAAAATTACAACCCCTGCTTTTTTCTGATTTCCATTTGTCTGAAATATAGATGACCATCCCTTTGCCATGAGACTATATTTATCCTTTAAGGTCAGATGAGATACTTGTATGCAACAGGTATGTTGTCTGAGTTTTTGTATCCAATCAGTCAACCTGTGCCTCTTTTAATGACAGTTTAAGCCATTCACATTAATTGAGAGTATCGATAAGCTTGGTAATATTTTGGAGTATTGAGTTTTTCAAAAGTCCAGTGGACATTTTTAATCTTTTCAAACCACTGTGAAAGTTGGAGTTTGATCAAAAGTTTCTGAGTGTTTACTTTAGTGGTTGAGGATTGCACTGCTTATTGCGGAGGATAGGTCTGAGAATATCCTGGAGAGCTGGTTTAGTTTTGGCAGATTTCTTTCACATGTGCATGTCAATAAACTCTTTAATTTCTACATCATAAATGAAACTCAATTTAGCTGGATATAAGATCCTGAGCTGAAAGTTATTTTGTTTTAGAAAATTAAAGGTTGATGACCACCCTCTTCTAGCTTGAAAAGTTTCATCAGAGAGATCTACAGTCACTCTAATATTCTTCCACTTATAGCTTATGGTTTTCTTACGTCTGGCTACTTACAAAATTTTCTCCTTCATATTAACTTTGGCAAAATTAATTAAAATGTGTCTGGGAGATGGTTTATTTGGATTGAATCTTGCTGGGGTTCTGCAATAGTCTACTATCTGAATTTCACAATCTCTTGCCATGTTTGGGACGTTCTCCTCAATTATCTCTTGCAGTAGAGCATCTATGCCTTTTGGAGCAACCTCATCACCTTCAGGAATTCCTATAAGGTGAATATTAGTTTTCTTCAAATTATCCAGAGCTCTCTGAGAATGATCCATTTTTTCTCTCCACTTCGCTTCTTATCTGAGCATTTGGGAATGTTCAAAAGTTTGTCTTCAAGTCAGACATCTCTGTTATTTGTTCATGAATGGGATCATCTGTTGTGTCTGTTTTGTCATTTCTTGGGGGAGTTAATCTACTCTGGTTATTCATGTTGCCAGAATTTTTCCACTTATTCTACCCCATGATAATTTTTCACCATTTGGATAGATGGGTAGGTAAGGTGAAGTTGGATTGGGCGCTCCTGTAGTTATGGTTAACCAGCCCTTTGCTAAGGACCTGGGACTGGCGACTGTAGCTTTCCCCCCTATAGCTTTTCAAAGGACCAATACAGTATTAGTCTGAGGGTCTGGGAACCTACTTGGTATGGTGGGATTAAGTGGCTCTGTCTTGTATTCAGCTGGTATTTTTCTGATCCTACTGGATCAGTGATTCTGGGTAGAAGTCTCAGCTATAGAGTAAAACAAGCAACTAAGATACCCTGACCCCCATGGGCAACAACTGGAAGAGAAAAATCAACCCTTCTCATTGCCACACAAGCAGGGTACCAGCCAAGAGGGTCCTTAGGTGATTGGCTCATGTTAGGAGTTCCAAATCAATTGACCCAGTCAGTACCAACTTTCAAATGGGAGAGTTCAAAAAATCTCCAGCAACTAGATAACATCAGACCACTGGCTGCTCAAATGTGGCTCACTCCAGTGTTCTGTGGTGTCAGAAAGGCCCACCCAGTAGTAGAATTGGACCAGAGGGCTGGTATCTCTTTCCCCACCTTGTACATCTTCCATGCTTAGTCACTGATAACCCCACAGGGTTGTGGTCTTGCTCCCTTCAATAAGCAGAAGTGCCAGGACTTTGCACCTGCCAGAGTCAATGGAGAGTCAATGGAAAGTCAATTCCCCCTTGGCCAGCTACCACCCTCTGCCACCTGCCAGCTGGGGGAGGTGAGGCCTGCATGCCTCAGGTTCTCAATGACAACTGGAGAGTGTTCCACATGAACTAAGTCTAAACCTACGGAAAACAAGTGAGAAAACGATTTTCTCCTTCAACCACCATGTCTTTGCCCCAGCCACTCTGCAGCACTGGTAATCCCTATAGGACAAAATCTGGCTTCTTCTGGCAACCCTCAGAGTTGGGGAGGTGTCTCTCTAAGATTAGACCCTGGCGGGATCACTCTACTGTTGCTGAATCTTCATGGGAGGTGTCCCTCTGCAGTTCCCAGGTGGTTCCTGCGGCCAGGGAAGTGGCTGTAGTGGCTGATCTAGGAGCATGGGGCACAAATCTCTGGCATCAAGATCTGGTGCATGGTACACAGTTCTGGCAAGGCAGGGAGCCTGGTGGCTCTGGCAGGGTGAGACTTGTGGCAAGCAGCTCTGGCTGGGTTGTGCTCCCAGGTCTGTCAGAGAAGCTCTGACTGGGTGGAGCACTGGGCTCACAGCTCTGGTAGGGTGGAGCACAGGACAAGTGGCTCTGGCAAGGTGAGACATGGTGCTCTCAGTTACAGCAGGGCAGAGCACGTGGCTCACAACCCTCCTCCCACAACTGGTTTGTACTTCCACAAAGCCAAGTCCAACAGCTTCTCCCTTTTTGTCTGCACTAGTGCTGACCTCACTGTAACAGAGTAACTTTGCTACGGTGGCTCTTTCAGTGCCAGGATCTGGCAATGAACGGCAGACATTCCTGTCTCTGCAGGGGTTAGGCTTCTGGACTGTCAGGAAAGTGGGGGGAGGATGGACTTGAAGTTCAAAATGGTAGGGAAAAATGTTAGTTCAACTTTCATGCCTTGCAAGAAAGTGATCAGAGTCATAGCAGGGTCCCTGTGGAAAAATAGTCCCTACTTCCTGCAACTTTCTCCCATGAGGTGAGACAAGAGGTCATCAGTTCACTGCTTGCCTGTAGAAAACCTACAGTGAACACCTGATAGAAAAAAGTGTGCAGTCTACCAGGAAAAAGAAAATAACTTCCGAAGACACCTGGAGCATCTTCAGAGTGAAGGCACTCACAGCTGATTGAAAGAAGTATAAAAAAAAGAAAGAAAGAAAGAAAGAAAGACAACCTACAGCGAGAAAAAAAAAAAAAGCACTTTTGGGGGAGGAGGTAGATACTTTTCTTTGGGATGCGTTTTGTGCCTGAAATTTGCTTTCTTGGAGTCGCAGCTTCCTTCAGCAGAGGTGACATGCAGTTATCACTCTTCTCTGTCAGTTCAGCTCCCAGTCTTCAGCATTACTGGGTACTTTCTGGTCGTAATCCTTCCCTCTGCATGGGAACTTCTGTCAAAAGCCAACTCCAGTTGGCCATTTTGCCCCTCCTCCTGCTACATCCTTTCTATAGTCTTCATATTGTTTATCTCTTATTTGATTCTATTTTTGGATTTCCTTTTGGTTATTTTCCACTTTCTCAGTAATTTCTTTTATTGTTTTGCCCATCCATATTTTAAATTCCTTTTCAGTGTTTTCTAACATTTTTTTATAGGTAGAATTCTAAGCAGGAGCTACATGTTCCCCTGGAGGGGGGTTGCACTATCCTCATTTTACATGATGCCAAGACTTTTTTACTGTTTCTTCTTCATGAGTGTTTTCTTTTTGTCTGTTTCCTTTCCTTACTTTTTTTCTTTTTACTTCCTGCTGTTCTTTAATTTACCATGACTCTGAGTAAAGGTGTTGAAGTATCCTCTTTGTAGAGGACTAAAGAAAGAGAAGACTTAAGAACAATAAGTGGAAAAAGATCAAAAGATAAAAGAGGGCTCAGCGCCTGTAGCTCAGTGGCTAGGGCACCAGCCACATACACTGGAAGCAGCAATTTCAAACCCAACCTGGGCCTGCCAAACAATGACAACTACAAAAAAAAAAAAAAAATCCAGGCATTGTGGCAGGCACCTGTAGTCCCAGCTACTTGGGAGGCTGACACAAGAGAATCACTTAAGCCCAAGAGTTGGAGGTTGCTGTGAGCTGTGATCCCATAGCACTCTACTGAATGTGATATAATGAGAGACTCTGTCTCAAATAGGAAACAAAAAGAGAGAGAGAGAGAGATAAAAGAGAAAGAAAAGGGGGAAGTAAAAGGGAAGATTGACAAAAAGAACAGAGGAACAGACAGGACTAATAATGGTGTATAATAGGTTACTTAACTCACACCCACAAATCCCAACCTCTGGGGGGCTGTGTTGGGTGTAGAAATCTTTGAGGTCTGTAGCTCTTTGCCAACCTGAGCAGACACAAGACTGCACTTCCACCAAATAGAGAAGAAAAACAAAAGTAAAACAAATAAAAATCCTTAAGGGATAAAATTGGGGTAGGGGGAGAACAACAGGGCAGAAAAACTAACAAAAATAAGGCCCTTATCACTGAAGTAGGACACAGAGAAAAATTATAATTACTTGAGGTAATAGAAAAAAATAGAAAAAGAAAAATTGAGAGGGACTTAAAAATGTTAAATATATATATATGTATATATATATATATATATATATATATTTAACAGGGTAACAAGTGATATTCTGGGGTATGAGATGCTAAACACCTCATGGATACGACTATATAATATGGAGACTGAAGCCTCTGGCTTGCCAAGGAGGCAAGCCCTCAAATCCCACAGGGTTGGGAGCCTGAAGTTTTCCTCAGTCCACTTAATAGGAATGCCTTAGCTTTACCACCCTTGGCTATGCAGTGTCTTTCCTTGTAAAATGTGTGTCATGCAAATCTTCCCAGGAGTGGTTGCCCCACTTACCAGGTGCACAAGAACAGGCCTCTCACTAGGAAATTGAGGGTCAAGCCTGCAGCTTACCCACAATGGCTGTGCT
The DNA here is from genome assembly GCF_000181295.1 of Otolemur garnettii. Classification (NCBI taxonomy): domain Eukaryota; kingdom Metazoa; phylum Chordata; class Mammalia; order Primates; family Galagidae; genus Otolemur; species Otolemur garnettii. The sequence continues at coordinate 979,546 of NW_003852679.1, forward strand.
TGGTCTACAGCTGAACAATGAGAGCTCCTCTCCACCTGGGTGGCTCAGTCCCAGCCCCTGGGTACTGTTCAAAATCACTCACTTGATCGCCCAAGCTCTCCCTATGTAACTCGACCAAAGGTCCACAGGGCAGGCCTTCTCTGTGTGCAAACTGTTCCAGCCACAGCCATGGCTGCACTGTCTGTTCTCCTCCTGAACACAAGTACTTGCCCCTTATTTACTGCTTTTGTCCTTGTCTTGGGGTCCTAAAGTGTCCCATTGCCTCCCTGTGCCCATGAAGGGATGTTTCTGGACAGAGCCCACAAGCCTGAAGTGCCTGGATTCTCTTCTCCCCAATATTGCTATGCGGGGCTGTAAAGAAGCTGCCTGTAGTCCACCATTTTGCTCCACCACCTTATTAATTCCCTATGTACTATTTTTAATCTAACATAAATGGCATTTTTATGATTTTGTTTTCTAATAGTTTGGAAAAGGATAGTGTGGCAAATCAGAATATTAGTTAGTATTCTAAAACTTTTCTTGATGAGTATTTTACACTGTACAGAGGACTTAATAAATCAGAAAAGAATATGTCTGACTATGTTTCCTTTTAGCTAGATTTATATTATATATTGATATTTGTTTTCTTTAAGAAAAAAGTTTCCAATTCCAAAGTTCTGTTAAAGCTTTTATAAACCAATTATTTGAATTTCATCATGCTATCTCTTTAACAGTCTTAAGTGTTACAAAAATCTAATCTCAGCATTTCTTTGCAATTATAGACTTTTTCTTCTAAATTCTAAAAAAAATAAGATTCTGCTCTTTTTTCTTTCCTGAGAACCAAGCATTCAATTAATTTAAGAAAAAAGTCCTCAGATAGATTACTTAAATGTAACATCACAAACAGTGATTTCAGCTTCAAAGCATTGTTTTCTTTGGTCTATTTCATTCTTTGAAATTCTTCTTCATTCTATTCATTCTTCTTCATTCTATTCATTCT
>NW_003852679.1:980669-1015961 GCF_000181295.1 Otolemur garnettii
TGGTCTATTTCATTCTTTGAAATTCTTCTTCATTCTATTCATTCTTCTTCATTCTATTCATTCTTTGGTCTATTTCTTTGGTCTATTTCATGAAGAGATTTTCACAAGTATACATATTACATGTATATTGTTCAGGTATTGATGGATCATATTCACCGAAAAAGGAAGTGACTTAACTGGGATACTATGACTCTTTACACATAAAAAGAAACAAAACAGAATTCAAAGGAATGCCTTATATGTGACACCATTGAGGAGATATGGGTGATATATGTGCTCAATACACCTACACAATAAATAATTTCTACTGCTCTGGTGTCAATGAATATACCCTTATAAACTCTTCCACCAAGTCCAGGATATGTACACTTTCTTCCTTCTTATTTATTTATTTACATATTTATTTACAAGTAACATATATTTAAAGCCATTTTAAGAATTATTTAAACTAGCTGAAATAAAAGGGACTTCATCTTATGGAAATATATGTATTTACATTATGCTTTACTTCCTTAATTCTAAAAAGGGCACTGAAGCTCAGCAAGCTTTATATGTAGCTAGTATAAAACCATCTGTCCTGTTGCCTGGTTACCTGAGGGATTCCTTTGTGTTAGCAACATAAGATTTGGCACTTAGTCCTATTTCTCATCCTTCATTCTGTTTCCTTTAGGTTTTATGCTACTGGTAAAAATAAATAAATAAATAAAAATACAACTTTGCCTCTGGAGTATTGTCAACTTTGCTTTGAGTGAATACTTAATGTAAGATTTAATATTACATGTTTTTCTGCTTCAGTGACATTTAAAATTCATTTTCAAAACAAACTCTTTATTCATCTCTATGTTAATTTTTGAATGACCACCACAAACATGCTATCTCAGCCCATTCTGTGTTTGACACACATGGTTTTCATTTGACTCACATAAAGTTAATAAACAAAATATTGTATATTCTTATAAATATTGTAATTGTCACTTGTAATTCTGCTCTTCATAAAAATAGTCAATGAAATTAACAAAAAATTGGGGGCTCCAAGAATTGTAGTTAACCAGTTCTTTACAAAAGAGCTGGTACTGGTGATTGTGGCTTTTCCCCTACAGTTTTACAAAGGTCCCTTTGAGACCTGCAGCTAGAGACTTTGAGGGCCTGAATGGTGTGATAGGGCTAGCTGGCTCTGTCTTGTATTTAGCCAGCCTCTCCCCAGTCCTAATAAGTCATGGATTTAGGCTGAAATCTCAGCTGGGGAGAGATACAAGCAACTGAGGCATCCCACCACCCAACAGTGAAAACTGGAAGAGAAGAATTAGTCCTTCCCACTACAACTCAACTATGTCTCAACCTTGGAGGGTCCCTGGGTGGCCATCCCAGGTCAAGAGTTCCAATCTGACTGTCCCAGGTAGCAAAGTTAGTGCTCAATTGGAAGAGGTAAAAAGGTCTCCAGCAATGTGACAGCAGAAATCTATAGGCAGCTGCATCCCCAAAACCTGAGAGGCTAGAGTATAGCTCCCTTCAGTGCTCAATAGAGTCAGTAAGACCTGCAAAGTCAAAGAGTCAGTACAGAGGGGTTGTAACCTCCTTTTCCACCTTATACCACAGTCACATGCCACCACTGGGAACCCTGAAGGGCTGTCACCTGGCTTCCTCCAGCGAGCAAAGGCACCAGGGATATGCACCTACCAAAGTCACAGGGGAGTTATTGCCTCCTCCCGTGACACACTCTGCAACTGATGGGCAACCTCAAGGGGCCAAAGCCTGGATCCCTCCAGTGCTCAAAAGGATCTAGGAGTACTCCACCAGAGTCTGTCAGAGGTGTGAGCACCTACATCAGCCAGGGAGTACCACCATCAATCCAATCTCACCCTGCCAGTTTTACTAACCAAACCATGGAAAATAATAATGGAGCAGAACCAGTGAAAGAACTCTGGCAACATGAATAATCAGAGTAGATCAACTACCTCAAGGAATGACAAAGGAGATACATCTGAAGAGTCCATTAATAAACAAATGGCTGAAATGTCAGAAATATAATTCAGAATATAGATTGCAAACAAAATGAATAGAATGGCTGAAAAGATGGAAATAGAAATCCAAACAATTGTGCAAAATTTGTCTAAAGGAACTAATGAATTCAAAGAGAAAATCAACAAGGATGTGGACATAATGCAAAAAGATATAGCAGAGGTCAAAGAAGTGAAAAAGTTATTTGAGGAGCTGTAAAATACAGTAGAATCCCTCAGTAATAGAGTTAAACAAGCAGAAGAAAGGATCTTTGAAATTGGAGACAAAGCTTTTGAACACAACCAAAAGCTCAAAGAGGCAGACAAATAAAGAGCAAAAACTGATCATTCCCTGAGAGAGTTCTGAGACCACTCCAAAAGATCAAACATTTATCTTATAGGAATTCCTGAAGAAGAGGATGGTCCTAAAGGTACAGATATTATATTCCAAGAGATTATGGTGGAGAATTTCCCAAGCATTGCAAAAGATGCAGAAATTCAGATAGTACAGTTTCAGAACCCCAGCAAGATTCAATCCGAATAAAGCATCTCCTATACACATTTTAATTAACTTTGTGAAAGTGAACATGAAAGAGAAAATTCTTCAAGCATCCAGATGTAAGAAAAGTATTGCCTACAAGAGAAGGAATATTAGGATAACTACAGATCTCTCAGCCAAAATCTTTCAAGTCAGAAGAAGATGATCATCAACCTTCAAACTCCTAAAAGAAACAACTTTCAGCCCAGGATCCTGTATCCAGCTAAACTGAGTTTCATTTCTGATGGAGAAACCAAATACTTTACTGACATACACATGTTGAAGAAATTTGCCTTAACTAAACCAGCTCTCCAGGATATTCTCAGACCCATCCTCCACAATGACTACCACAATGCTCTACCATCAAAGTAAACTCACCCAAAAATTTTTGAAAAACCAAACATCCACAGTGGTGAAAGGATTAAGAATATCCACTGGACATTTGAAAAACATGACACCCAAAACATTGCCATGCTTATCAATTCTCTCAATTAATGTGAATGGATTAAATTGTCCTCTACAGAGTCACAGGTTGGCTGATTTAATTTTAAAAAAAACACCTCAGGTCAGATATCTGTTGAATGCAATATTCTCATCTTACCTTAAAGGGTAAAAAAAGAATCAGAGTGAAGGATGGACATCTATAATACAGGCAAATCGAAGCCAGAAAAAATCAGGGATTGCAAATTTATTAATACATACAATTGGCATTAAAACAACAAAGATAAGGAAAGATAAGGATGCATATCATGTATTTATCAAGGGAAACACTCAACATGAAAAGATATTGATAATTAACATTTATGCACCCTACCAGAATGCTCCTCAATTTATAAAGCAAACTCTATTGGATATGAACAACTTGATATCTTCCAGCACTATAATAATGGAGAATTTAACACCCCTTTGACAGTTCTGGATATATCCTCCAAGAAAAAACTAAACAAAGAAATAATGGACAATAACTAAACTTGACCCTAGAACAAATGGACTTAACAGACCTCTCCAGAACATTTCATCCTAATAAAACTGAATGTACATACTTCTCATCAGCCCGCAGATCATCCTCCAAAATTGATCACATCCTAAGTCACAAGTCTAACCTCAGCAAATTTAAAAGAGTAGAAACTATTCCTTATAATTTCTCAGACCACTATGGAATAAAACAGAACTCAACAGCAACAGGAATCTTCATACTCAAACAAAATCATGGAGGCCGAATAAAATGATGCTGAATGATAGCTAGGTCAAAAATGAGATTAAGAGGGAAATCACCAAAGTTACGGAACAAAATGATAATAAAGATGCCAGTTATCAAAACCTGTGGGATACTGCAAAGGCAGTCCTAAGAGGTAAATTTATAGAACTGGAAGCAGTCATCCAGAAAAAAAGAAAAAAAAGAAAGGGAGGAAGTCAACAACTTAATGGGTCATCTCAAGCAACTGGAAAAGGAAGAACATTTCAACCATAGATCCAGGAGAAGAAAAGAACCAATCTTAGAGCAGAATTAAATCAAATTGAAAATAAAAGAATCATTCAGAGGATCTATGAAATAAAAAAGTGGGTTTTTTGAAAAGATTTTTAAAAATTGGTAAACTTTTGGCTAACCTAACCAGAAATAGAAAAGTAAAATTTCTAATATTGCCAATCAGAAACTATAAAGGAGAAATAACAATACGTACCTTAGAGATTCAAAAAATCCTCAGTGATTACTGAAAATATTTTCTATTTTCAGAAATATGAAAGCCTGGAGGAAATAGATCAATACCTGGAAGCATGCCACATTCCTAGAATCAGCCAGAAAGAATTAGAAATTTTGAATAGACCTATATCAATCACTGAAATAGCATCAACTAGGCAAAACCTCCCCCAAAATAAAAATCTGGGACCAGATGGCATTATATCAGAATTCTACAAGCCTTTAAATAGGAACTAGTACCTATATTACATAACCTTTTCTAAAACATAGAAAAGGAAGGAGAACTTCCCAACACATTCTATGAAGCAAATATCACTCTCATCCCCAAACAAGGAAAGAACCCAAAAAAGAAATAAAACTATAGATCAATATCATTAATGAATATCAATGCAAAACTATTCAATGAGATCTGAGCAAACAGAAGTAAACAACACATCAAACAAATTATACACCATGATCAAGTTGGTGTTATTCCAGGGTTACAAAGATAGTTCAACATATAATAAATCTATAAATATAATACATCACATAAATAAAATAAAAAACAAAAACTATAGAATTATCTTCCTGCAATTGATGCAGAAAAAGCATTTAATAATATCCAGCATACAAAAAGGCTTACATGGGTCATTTCTTAAACTGATAGAGACCATCTGCAGCAAGCCCACAGCCAATATCATATTGACTGGAGTAAAATTGAAAACATTTCCACTCAGATCTGGAACTAGACAAGGATATCCATCATCTCCACTGCTATTCAACATAGTAACAGACATCTTAGCATTGCAATCAGGCAAGAGAAGGGCAATCAAGGGTATCCAAATGGGGTCATAGGAGATCAGACTCTCATTCTTAGCAGATGTTATGATTTTTTACCTGGAAAACTCCAGGGACTCAACTACAAAACTCTTAGAAGTAATAAAGGAATATAGCATTGTCTCAGGATACAATATTTACAAATTAGTATCTTTTATATATGTATATTAGTATCTTTTATATATGCTGAAAATAGTCAAGGACTCTATTGCTTCTACAGTAGTGCCAAAGAAGATGAAATATCTGTGAATTTACCTAACAAAGGATGTGAAAGATCTCTTTACAGAGAGTTAAGAAATGCTGAGGAAAGAAATAGCTGAAGATGTTAGTAAATGGGAAAACATACTGTGCTCATGGCTGGGAAGAATCAAGATTATTAAAATGTCCATATTACCCAAAGCAATATGCAGATTTAATGCAATTGCCATTAAAACACCATTGTTATACTTTAAAAATCTGGAGAGAATAGTATTTCGTTTTATATGTAATCAGAAAAAAAATCTTTGAATATCCAAGACATTACTCAGAAAAACAAATTAGGAGGTATCACGTTACCAGACTTCAGGCTATACTATAAACCTATAGTGATCAAACAACATGGTACTGGCACAAAAACAGAGAGGTAGATAGTATGGAACAGAATAGAGAACCAAGGGATGAACCCAGCTACTTATCATCATTTGATCTTTGATAAACCTATCAAAATAATTCATTGGGACACGTAATTGTTGAACATCTTTATGAAACATCCTCTATAAAAGTAGGAGAGAATGCAGGAAAAACATCCAAAGAAATCAGTCTGGGAGAATATTTTATGAGAAACCCCTTGGCAATTGAAGCAACACAAAAAATACATTACTGGGATCTGAACAAACTAAAAAGCTTCTGCATAGCCAAGAACACTGTAAGTAAAACATACAGGCAGCCTTCAGAATGTGAGAAGATATTTGCAGGTTATGTTTCTGACAAAGATCTGATAACTAAAATCCACAGAGAACTCAAACTAATTGATAATAAATGAACAAATATACCCATTTCTCTGTGGGCAAGAGAAAGCTTCTCTGAAGACAGACACATGGCCTACAACCACATGAAAAAATACTCATCACCCAGTAAGATTATCCCATATAATAAAAATCCCCAAACTACAGATGTTGGTGTGGATGCAGAGAGAAGGGAACACTTCTGCACTGCTTGTGGGAATGCAAGCTAAAACAACGTTTTTGAAAGAAAGGTACAAGTGAATCTTTCTAAAAGCAAAGTATGAATGTCTTAACTCAATAACTAAGAAAATGACATGAAGGTTATGTTAACCAGTTTGAAGAGAATATTTCAAAATGTATATGAAAACAGCACACTGTACCCCATGATTGCATTAATGTACACAGTTAAGCTATAAGAAATTAAAAATAAAAAAGAAGTTTGGAAAATTCTCAAGGAACTAAAAGTAGAGCTGCCATTTGATCCTGCAATTCCTCTATTAGGTATATACCCAGGTGATCAAAAATCATTTTACAACAAATACATTTGCACCAGAATGTTTATTGCAACCAAATTCATAATTACCAAGTCATGGAAGCAGCCCAAGGGCCCATCAACCCATAAATGGATTAATAAATTGTGGGGTTATCATCTTATCAGACTTCAGGCTATAACAAATACTATGGAATTCATGTAATACTATGCAGTCATAAAATATGGAGACTTTGCATCTTTTGTGTTTACTTAGATGGAGCTAGAACATATTCTTCTTAGTAAAGTATCTTGAGAATGGATAAAACATTTCCAATGTACTCAATGCTATTATGAAACCAATACATAATCACCTACACATTCATAGAAATGATAAAACACAACTGTAGTCCAGAAAGAAGGAGTGAAGAGGAGAGAGAGTGGAAAAGGGAGACCAGAAAGAGGGAAGGTATTTGGTTACACCTTACCTAATGTGCACAATGCAATGGCATTTTTTAAAACAGTAGAGTATAAATGTCTTACTATAACAAATAAGTAAGTGAGGTGATTGTCATGTTAACCAATTTGAGGTAAACATTCCACGTTGTATATCAAATCAGCACATTGTGCTCCATAAATACATTAATGTACATAGTTATGATTTAATAAAAAATAAATTAATAAATAAATAAGGAATTAACAAAATAACAAAGTAAGAAAGTTTTATATGAAGTGATGCCCTTGGAAACACTAGAAGGTAGCACAGTGAACCAAAAAAAAAAAAAAAGAGTTTTTAATCATCAGAGAAACGCAAATTAAAACTACTTTGAGATATGATCTTACAGCAGTAAGATTAGCCCAAATCACAAAATCTCAAAATCACAGATGCTGGTGTGGTTGTGGAGAAAAGGGAACACTCCTACACTGTTGGTGGAATTGCAAACTAATACGTTCCTTTGGGAAAGACATCTGGAGAACACTTAAAGAACTAAAAATAGACCTGCCATTTGATCTGGGATTCATTATTGATTAATTCCTCTATTAAGTATATCTCCAGAAGACCAAAAATCACACTACAATAAAAATACTTGTATCAGAATGTTCATTGCATCCCAATTCATAATTGCTAGGGCGTGGAAGAAGCCCAAGAGGCCATCTATACATGAATGGATCAATAAATTGTGGTATATGTACACCATGGAATGCTATGCAGCCATTAAGAAAGATGGAGACTTTACCTCCTTCACGTTTACATGGATGGAGCTGGAAAATATTCTTCTTAGCAAAGTATCACAAGAATGGAAGAAAAAATATCCAATGTACTCAGCCCTACTATGAAACTAATTTATAGCTTTCATAGGAAAGCTATAACCCAATTTTAGCCCAGGAACATGGGAAGAGGGGAGAGGGAGAGGAGGGGAGTGGAGAGGTTGGGTGGAGGGAGGGTGATTGACAGGATAACACCTATGGTTCATCCTATAAGGTACATGTGAATCTCTCTAAATGTAGAATATAAATGTCTTAACACAATACCTAAGAAAAAGACATGAAGGCTATGTTAACTAATCAGATGAAAGTACTTCAAATTGTATACAGAAACAGTACACTGTATCCCATGATAGTATTAATGTACACTGCTATGATTTAATAAAAAAAAAATAGAAAAAAAATCAAGGAAATGTAAAACTAGAAAAAAAAAATCCTGAAGATAAGAGATGATCACATAAAATTTAGTTAAAGGCAAGTTCTAACCCAAATCTAAGTCAAAGATTTTACAACAGGTAGGGGCCCAGTTTTACTGTCTATAGAAAGAGAAGGTATGTATCTAAATTTTTGTTACTTATTGGTTTCTAACTACTAATGAGGCTATAAATCTATATTTATCCAAGTCATTCTGGTTTTTACTATGTAGAGAAAACTGTTAACATCTTTTGATCTGTCTTCCTGTTTATCTTTTGTCTTATGTAGAAATTGTTTACATATATGGTATACCAATGTGTTTTATGATTGCACTATATGCAATATGTATCAGTGACATAACTGGATTCTTACAGAATTTTTAATGTAATTAGAAAACTGGTAGCTTTAATATTGTATATCTTTATCCTGGAATATGTATAATAAAAAGAAGCTCAAAAATATGTTAAATGATTTTTATCACATAATGAGCTGATAATGTTAACTTTCATTGGTAATTTCTATTTGCATGTGATTTTTTACAAAACATACATAAAAGCATATGTTATGGTATACACAGAATAAAAAATATCCAAGTGAATATTTGAATATTTACCAACAAATTAAGATGTGAGACATTACTAGTATCATTTGCTTCTGGGCTTTTCTTAATAGAAAGTGTTTTAATTATTATTCTAATATTTTTATTGTTGTAATCTATTCAGATTTTCTGTTCTTTGTTAAGTCATATTTAGAAGGTTGTGTCTTTAACAAATATGTCCATTTCATCAAAATTTTATAATTTTTTTGCATAGTTTTTCATAGTAGTCCCTTGTGATGATCTTAATTTCTATAAATAATTCAGTAGTGATTATACCTTTTCCTGATTTTGTTCATTATGTTTTCCCTCCTTTTTCTTGTTTAGGCTAGTTAAGGCTGTGCTAATTTTTCTGATTTTTTTAAAAAATTAGTATAGGCACATAATTGTTGAACATATTTATGAAAAACATGAGTTGTTTTGATACAGGCATGCAATGAGAATTAATGGAATCAAGATCCATTTTTTTTTAATTAAACCATAGCTGTGTACATCAATACAATCATGGAGTACAATGTACTGGTTTTATATACAATTTGAAATATTTTCATCAAACTGGTCAACATAGCCTTCAAGGCATTTTCTTAGTTATTGTGTTAGGACGTTTATATCCTACATTTAGTAAATTTCACATGTACCTTTGTAAGATGCACCATAGGTGTGGTCCCACTGATTACTCTCTCTCCACCCATTCTCCCTCCTCCCCTCCCCTTCCCCCATATTCTTGGGTTATAATAGTTTATAGCTTTCATATGAAAGCTATAAATTGGTTTCATAGTAGAGCTGAATACATTAGATACTTTTTCTTCCATTCTTGATATACTTTGCTAAGAATATGTCCCAGCTCCATCCATGTAAACATGAAAGACTTAAAGTCTCCATCTTTCTTTAAGGCTGCATAATATTCCATTGTGTACATATACCACAATTTATTAATCCATACATGGGTTGATGGGCACTTGGGCTTCATCCATGACTTAGCAATTATGAATTGGGCTTCAATAAACATTCTGGTATAAATATCTTTGTTGTAATATGATTTTTGGTCTTCTGGATGTATACCTAGTAGAGAAATTGTAGGATCAAATGGCAGGCTTATTTTTAGATCCCTAAGTGTTCTCTAAACATCTTCCCAAAAGGAACGTATTAGTTTGCATTCCCACCAGCAGTGTAGAAGTTTTCCCTTTCTTCACATCCATGCCAACATCTCTGGTTTGGGGATTTTGTAATGTGGGCTAATCTTACTGGAGTTAGATGATATCTCAAAGTGGTTTTGATTTGCATTTCTCTGATGATTAAGAATGATAAGCACTTTTTCATATGTCTGTAGGCCATAAGCCTATATTCTTCCAAGAAGTTTCTCTTCAAGTCCTTTGCCATTCCTGAGATGGGTTCACTTGTTCTTTTCTAGCTAACACATTTGAGTTCTTGGTAGATTCTGCTTATTAAATCTTTGTCAGAGACATAGCCTGCGAATATCTTCTCCTATTCTGAGCGCTTTATTACTGTGTTCTTGGCTGTACAGCTTTTTAATTTGATCAGGTCCAAGTAACGTATTTTTGGTGTTGCTTCAATTGCCCCGGGGGAGGGTCCTCCTCATAAAATATTTGCCCGGGCTGATTTCTTCAAGTGTTTTCCCTGCACTTTCTTCTATTATTTTTATAGTTTCATGTCTTAAGTTTAAATCTTTAATCCGGTGAGAGTCTATCTTAGTTAATGGTGAGAAGTGTGGGTCCAGTTTCAGTCTTCTACAGGTCACAAGCCAGTTCACCCAGCACCCTTTTTAAAGTAGGGATTCTTTTCCCCATGGAATGTTTTTAACTGGCTTGTCAAAGATCAAATAATGGTGAGTATCTGGGTTCATCTCTTGGTTTTCTATTCTGTTAAATACATCTACTTCTCTGTTTTTGTGCCAGTACCATGCTGTTTTGATCACTATCCATTTGTACTATAGTCTGAAGTCTGGTAGTGTGATTCTTCCTGCTTTGTTTTTATTTCTTAGTAATGTCTTAGATAGTCAAAGATTTTTTCTGATTCCATATAAAATGAAATACTATGTTCTCCAGATTTTTAAAGTATAACAATGGTGCTTTACTGGGAATTGCATTGAATCTGCATATTACTTTGGGGAATATGGACATTTTAACAATGTAGATTCTCCCCAAACATGAGCATGATTTGTTTTTCCATTTGTTAACATTTTCAGCTATTTCTTTTCTTAGTGTTTCATAGTTCTCTTTATAGAGATCTTTCACATCCTTTGTTAGTTACAAATATTTCATCTTCTTTGGCACTACTGTGAACAGAATAGAGTCCTTGACTGTTTTTTCAGCTGGACTATTGTTGGTATATATAAAGGCTACTGATTTATGAGTGTTGATTTTTTAACCTGAGATGCTGCTGTATTCCTTTATCACTTCTAAGAATTTTGTAGTAGAATCCCTGGTGTTTTCCAGATATACCATCATCTCATCTGTGAAGAGTGAGAGTTTGCTCTCCTCTAACTCTATGTGGATACCCTTGATCACCTTTTCTTACTGAATTGTGATGGCTAAGACTTCCATTACAATGTTAAAATAAGTGGAGACAATGAGCAACGTTGCCTGGTTCCTGATCTGAGTGGAAATGATTTCAATTTTACTCCATTCAATATGACATTGGCTGTGAGTTTGCTGTAGATGGCCTGTATCAGTTTAAGAAATGTCCCTTCTGTGCCAATTTTCTTAAGTGTTCTGATCATGAAAGGATGCTGGATATTATCAAAGCTTTTTCTGCATCAATTGAAAGAATCATAAGGTCTTTGTTTTTTAATTTGTTTATGTGATGAATTATGTTTATAGATTTACATATATTGTGCCAGCCTTGAGACCCTGAGATGAAATCCATTTGGTCATGGTGTATAATTTGTTTGATGTGTTGCTGGATTCTGTTGGTTAGGATCTTGTTGAATATTTTCACATCAATATTCATTAGTGATATTGGTCTATAATTTTCTTTTCTTCTTGGGTCTTTTTCTGGTTTGGGGATCAGGGTGATGTTTGCTTCATAGAATATGCTGGGTAATATTCCTTCTTTTTCTATATTTTGGAAAAGGTTGAGTAGTATAGGTACTAGTTCCTCTTTAAAGGTTTGATAGAATTCTGATGTGAAGTGATCTTGTCCTGAGCTTTTCATCATAGGAGGATTTTATATAGTTGATGTTATTTCAGAACGTGAGATAGGCTTGACCAACATTTCCACTTCATTATGGCCAAGTCTAAGAAAGTGGCATGTTCCAAGTATTCGTCTATTTCCTTGAGATTTTCATACTTCTGAGAATAGAGTTTCTTGTAATAATCATTACGGATTTTTTGAATGTCTAAGAAGTCTTTTGCAATTTTATCTTGCCATTTCTCATTGATGAACTAGAGATTTTACTCTTTTTTTGCTAGTTATGTTAACCAAAGGTTTGTCTATTTTATTGACCTTTTAAAAAAAAACAAATTTTTGATTTATTGATCTATTGTATAATCCTTTTGTTTTCAATTTTATTTAAGTCTGCTCTAATTTTGGTTATTTCTTTTCTTCTTCTGGGTCTAGGGTTGAAATTTTCTTCCTTTTCCAGTTGCTTGAGATGTCCCATTAAGTTGTTAATTTCCTCTATTTCTGTTCTCTTGAGGAAGGCTTGCAGTGCTATAAATTTCCCTCTTAGGACTGCCTTTGCAATATCCCAGAGGTTCTGGTAATTCATGTGTTCATTTTCATTTTGTTCCAAAAATTTGGTAATTTCCTTCTTAATCTTGTCTCTGACCCACCTATCATGCAGCATAAGGTTATTTAGTTTCCATATTTTTGTATGAATATGCAGATTTGTGTTGTTATTGAGTTCAACTTTTATTCCATGATGGTCTAAGAAGATGCAAGAAATAATTTCTATTCTTTTAAATTTTGTGAGGTTAGACTTGTGACTGAAGATGTGATCAATTTTGGAGGATGTTCCATTGGCTGATAAGAATGTGTATTTAATTTTGTTAGAATGAAATGTTCTGTAGATGTCTGCTAAATCCAAATGTTGAGTGGTTAAGTTTAAGTCTATAATTTCTTTGCTTAGTTTCTTATTGGAGGATATATCCAACACTGCCAAAGTGGTGTTAAAATCTCTGACTATTATGGTGCTGGAGAAAATTAAGTTGTTCATGTCTATTAGAGTCTCTGTTATAAATCAAGGCACATTATGGTTGGGCACATAAGTGTTAATAATTGGAATGTCATCATGTTGAGTGTTGCCCTTAACAAATATGAAGTGACCATCTTTATCTTTCTTTACTTTTGTTGTTTTAAAGCCTATTGTATCTGTGAATAAAATTACAACCCCTGCTTTTTTCTGATTTCCATTTGTCTAAAATATAGATGACCATACCTTCACCCTGTGACTATATTTATCTTTTAAGGTACGATAGGATTCTTGTATGCAACAGATATCTGGCCTGAGTTTTTGTATCCAGACATCCAACCCACTTTAGAGGATAATTTAAGCCATTCACATTAAATTGAGAGTATTGATAAGCCAGATAGAATTTGGGGTATCAAGTTTTTCAGAAGTCCAGTGGACATTTTTAATCCTTTCACCACTGTGGAAGTTGGAATTTGATCAAAAGTTTCTGAGGAGTTTACTTTTGTGGTGGAGGATTGTGCTAGTCATTATAGAGTGTGGGTCTGAGAATATTCTGGAGTGCTGGTTTAATTATGGCAAATTTCTTCAACATGTGCATGTCAATAAACTCTTTAATTTCTCCATCATAAATGAGACCCAGTTTCTCTGGATACAGGGTCCTATGTTAAAAGTTATTTTGTTTTAAGAGATTAAAAGTTGATGACCACCTTCCTCTAGCTTGAAAGTTTTCAGCAGAGAGATCTACAGTTATTCTCAAATTTTTACACTTGTCAGTTGTGGTTTTCTTATGTCTGGCTGCTTGTAGAATTTTATTCTTCATTTTAACTTTGGTGAAGTTAATTACATTGTGTCTAGGAGATGTTTTATTTGGGTTGTTTCATGCTGGGGTTCTAAAACTGTCTCCTATCTGAATTTCAGAATCTCTTCGCATGTCTGGGAAGTTTTCCTTCATTATTTCATGAAGTAGGGCATTTGTGCCTTTCAAAGCTACCTTGTTGCCCTCAGAAATTCCTATAAGTTGAAATTCCTATAAGTTTTCTTTAAATAATCCCAGAGCTCTCTGAGAGAAATATCCACTTTTGGTCTTCACTTATCTTCCTCTTTGACTGGGAGCATTCAAAAGCTTTGTCTTCAATGTCAGAAATTCTTCCTTCTGCCAGCTCCATTCTGTTACTGAGGGATTCTATTGTATTTCTTAGATCTTTGAGGGCTGCAAATTCTTGTATCAATGTGTCAAAATTTTTGGTGATTTTGTCATTGAATTCATTGAATTCTTGAGACAACTTTGAAATGCTCCTTAAATTCCAACTTTAACTCCATTCTATTAATCTTATTTGCAATCCAAATTCCAGAATTTGATTTCTGACATCTTAGCCATTTGTTTATGAATGGGATCTTCAGTTGTGTCCTCTGTGTTATTCCTTGGAGGAGTTGATCTATTCTGATTATTCATGTTACCAGAGTTTTTCCACTGATTCCACCCCATAATTATTTTACACCATTTGGCTAGATGAGAGATAAGGTGAAGATGGATTGAGGGGCTCCTGGAGTAGTGATTAACCAGCCCTTTGCCCAAGAGTTGTGACTGGTGTCTGTTGTTTTACCCTAGGGCTTTGCAAAGGACCTGTACAGTGCTATAACCTGAGACACTAGGGACCTGTTTGGTGTGGTGCGGCTAAGTGGTTCTGTCTTATTTTCAGCTGATCTCTGTCCTACCCTAACAAATCAGGTACCCTGGGTTGAAGTCTCAACTGTGGAGAAATACCAGCAATTAAGTCACCCCACCCCCCACAGGCAACAACTGGAAAGGGAAAAGCAAACCTTCCCAGAACCACACATCCAGGTTACCACTTTGGATAGTCCTTAGGTGATTGGCCCAGTTCAAGAGGTCCAAATCACTTGTCCTAGTCAACACCAATCTCATATGGGAGATTTCAAAAAGTCTCTGGCAACTATATAGCAGAAGTCTGCTGGCAGCTCAAGTATGACTTTCTCTGGTGTTCTGTGAGGTCAAAAAGACCCACCCAGCTAATGAATTAGTCTGGGAAGGTTGATGCCTCCTTCCCCACCTTGCACCTCTGTCACACCCAGTCATTGGTTGATGCCTCCTTCCCCATCCAGTCACCTCTGTCACACCCAGTCCACAGGGCTGTGACCCATTTCCCTCCAAAGAGCAGATGCTCCAGAGCTTTGTGCCTAGCAAACAGGGAGATCTATGTCTCCTCAGCCAGGCTGTCACTCTCTGCCACTATCTGGCAGTGAGACCTGAGGCCTGACAACCTCAGGTGCTTAATGGAAGCTGGGGTGGTTCACTCAGTTCCAGCCCTACCCTGATTGATGTTGCTGACACTTTTTGGCAGAATTTGTTTCAATGCTGGCTATATTCCCCTGCAGACCAGGTGCTGTTTGAGTTCACAGAACCTGTGACTCAGCCCTAGCCTGTGCCACTGCCTGGAGCTGGAGTGTCTGTCTCCATTGCTCTCTGTGTTGGGGCAGGCGCAGTTAAAGCTCACACTCAGCTCTCAGTTTCTGCCTCTCCTCACCTGCTTTTGTTTCAGCTATGATCCCCTGAGGGCTGGGTGCTGCATAAGCACACTAAAGCACTCCTTCTGGCTCAGCCCTGCCCTGGGAGTCTGCCACCTCTGTGCATGCACACACATAGTCTAGTCCCTGCCATGCCACATCCAAGCAGGTACTGCCTCAGGCATACTCTTTACTCACAGGGCCTGCATTTCTGTCCCAGATATGTTCCACCAGTGGCTGCCACCGGAGAAGATGCCTGGCTTCCTCTGGTTGCCCAGAGAAGCAGGGAATGTCTTTCCAAAATATCCCCAGGGGTGTGAGCCCTACCTTGTTTCTCCGAAAATAAGACCTACCCAAAAAATAAGTCCTAGCATGATTTCTATGCATTTTAAAATATAAACCCTACCCCATAATAAGACCTAGTGATGAGCATGATACACTGCATAGCCACACCATGCATTTTGGTGTGGAGTTGTAAGGAAGACCAGCATACCTTTTATCTGCCACAGCTCCTTTCTCTGAGCCATTTGCACTTGCGCAGGGGCATGTGTGGTAACCACAATCGCAGGCATCCTATTGTGCATGTGTGAACAGCGAGGGGAAAGGAGTTCACGCATCACTAGCACCAGCCTCACCAACAAGGTCGGTTCTCCCTGTCAGGTTTCAAAACAAGATGACTTAATTGCATATGAATAAATGTAGATTGTTGTATTATACTTAATAAAAATAAGACATCCCCTGAAAATAAGCCATAGTGTGTCTTCTTGAGAAAAAATAAATATAAGACAATGCCTTATTTTGGGGAAAACATGGTATTGTTCCCACTGCTGCCACTGCTACTCTGTGCTATGGGGCATTGCCTCTCCCTCTTCCATATTGTTCCCTCAGTTCACCATCTTCTCCTTACTCCCATGCCACAGAATCAGCACAGACTTCCAACAGCCCATGCCTTGTCCACACCTCTCAAGAAAATGCCCAAGAATCTGAACTCCATGGGGGAGTGAGAGTGGTGGGGAGTGCTGGGAGTTCAAAATTGCAGGTAGAGAATACATATAATTTTATACAGTTTTATGCCTGGTGGGAGAGTGCTATGGCACACTGGTAGGTCCACTCTGGGAAAGGAGATCTGACTTTTAAAGGGTCTTTCCCATGGGATAAAATAGGAGGGGATCTGAACTCTGCTTGCTTGTTTATATGTAGTAAGTATACTGTGAGCAGTTCTCATGAGGGAGGGGACTCCCATCTGCTTGGCAATGCATTTTGTACCTATTGTTTGTTTCCTTGGAGTTTCAGCTCACCTCAGCAGGGTTAATGTCCATTCTTTAACCTTCTCCCTTGGCTCAGCTCCAAACCATCTGCTTACTTGCTAAGCTTCTGTCCTTTAACTCTCCTTCTGGACAGGAGCCTCTGTGGAAAGCTGGCTCCAGTCAGCCATCTTGCCTCCGCCTCCCAAGATCCAACTTTTTTTTTTGGCAGTTTTTTGCCGGGGGCTGGGTTTGAACCAATCACCTCTGGCATATGGGGCCAGCACCCTACTCCATTGAGTCACAAGCACTACCCCCAAGATCCAACTTTTTATTAAAATGATTTTGCTCTAGTGTTCATTTTCTATTTCATTGATTTCATGTTATTATTTCTTATCTACTTCCTTTTGCGTCCTTGGGGATTGAAAGAAACCATTGGTTAGTTATTTTTCTAGTATTGTAAGTTCAATGCTTAGATGATTGTTTTGTGATCTTTTTTCTTCTATTAAAGGCATTTAAACCTATAAATTTCCTTTTAGGCTTTGCTGCAACCTACATGTTTTAATATCACATGTTTTCACTTTCCTTCAACATATTTTCTATTTTTTCATGTTATTCTTTCCCTTTTACTCAGTAATTAATTAATTAGAAATATGTTGTTTAGTTTCCACATATTTATGAATTTCTCAGGTTTTTTGATTGGTTGATTTTCAATTTAGTTCAACTCAGGTTATAGTACATACCATGTTTGATTTCAATCATTGTAAATTTACCATCATTTTAAATATCTTGAGATGTTTTAATCTGTGTGTACCATTTTTTAATTTTAGAATATTAATAGAGGTGTACACATTTTCATTAAATAATTTGCCTTTGTACATTTTAAGTCAAAGTTATAAGTATGCCCTTCACCCAGAAAGTGTGCATTGTATCTATTAGATGTGAATTTACCTAACTGCTCACCTACCACCTACTTGATTTCCGTTGCATTTTCTTTCCATATGTGCACATAAGAATTGGTCGACTAGTTCTAATTTAGTACTGAGTACATGTGGTGTTTGTTTTTCCATTCTTGTGATACTTCCCTTAGGAGAATGGTCTCCAGTTCTAGTGAGCTTGTCACAAAAGTTACTGGATCACTCCTTTTTATGGTTGAGTAGTACTCCATGATATACATATACCACATTTTATTAATCCACTAATATATTATAAGGCATTTGGGTTGTTTTTCTATCTTTGCTATTATGATTTGTGCTGCTCTAAACATTCAAGTGCTAGTGTCTTTTTAATAAAATGTCTTTTTTTCCATTGGGAAAGTAGCTAGTGGTGGCATTTCTGGATCAAATGATAAGTCTACTTTTAGTTATTTGAAGTATCATCATATTACTGTCCATAGAGGTTTTCTAGTTTGCATTCCCACCAACAGTGTATAGAAGTATTCCTTTTTCTCTGTATCCACACCAATATTTGCTGTTTGGGGACTTTTCTTCTTTTATTTTTAAGTCATTTGTACATAGATCATAAATACATTTATGCTATTATGGGATTCAATGTGTTAATTATTTGTAAAAATTGGAGTGCTTACATCCTACTACACACCTATGGAGCATATTGCAAGTACAAGTTGGATCTATCAGGTGTAGAACACAAATGTCTTAATCCTGTAGTTGGGTAAATGAGGTGAAGGCTATGTTGATTAGTGTGGACTTTTTTGGTAAAATCCATTCTCACTAGACTTAGGTGATTTCTCATTGTGCATTTCCTTGATGATTAGAGATGTTGAGCATTTTTCATGTTTTTTGGTCATTAGGATATCTTCATTTGAAAAGTTTTTGTTCATGTCCATTGTCCACTTTTTAATGGGACTCTTTGATTTTTTTTTTCTTAGTGATTTTCTGGAGTTCTTTGTAAATTCTGATTATCATCACTTATTGATGTATGTGTATAGCATGCAAATATTTTCTCCCATTCTGTAAGTTATCTATTTACTATATTGATTGTGTCCTTAGTTATACAGAAACATTTTAATTTGATCAGGTCCCATTTAGAGTTCTTTAATGACGTAGTATATGATTTATCCTGGAGAATGTTTCAAGCACAATTCAGAAGAATGTGTATTCATTATTGGAACAATCCATTGTGTGTGAGTGGGGATTTCTTTAGATTATAGGTAGGTTAAGGTGGTACATGGTGGTGTTCCAGTCTTCTATGCCCTTACAGATTTTCTGTCTGGTTATTTTATCTTTTATCTTACTTTATTTATATATGATTAACATATAAAAATCTGAGCATACTAAATGTATGCATCCTGATGATTTTAAGTATATATTCTCAAGACCATCACCATTACCAAAACTAAATACGTTAATTCCCAAAGTTTCCTCCTATCCTCTTTATTGTTGTGATTTTTTAATGAGGAATGAATAATTGACATAGATCCAACTTATTAACAAATATTAACTATAAAATGCAGCATTGTTAGTTATAGGCACTATGGTGTATATTAGATCTTTAAAACTTGTTTATCTTTCATAACTATATCTTTGTGTCTTTTATCAAGCTCCTTCTCATTTCTTGTTACCCATGTTCTCCATACCGCCTAGAAACTACTCTTTTACTTTCTGTTTCTATGATTTGACTATTTAGAATTCACATAACAAAGATTGCACAGCTTCTGTTTTATCTATGTCTAGGGTATTTCACTTAGCTTAAGTCCTTCTAGGTTCATTCATGTTTCACAAATGGGAGAATTTCTTTCTTTCATAAGCTGAATAATATATGTACTACATTGCATATTTAAATCATTTTATCTATATTCATTCTTCATTAGATATTTAGGTTGTTTCAATATCTTAGCTATCATGCATAATGATGCAAGGAATATAAAAATGCAAATATCTTTTCAAGATCCTGATTTCAAGCCATTCTTTGACCATAACAGGAATTAAAATTGCTGCTGAATTGTATTGTAGTTCTATTTTTCATTTTTTGAAGACATTAGTCTTGGCAATGATTTCACTAGATATGGCACCATTATGGAATACAGTATACTGTATCATCAAGAAATGAAGTTATTGTTTTATTCAAATAATTTCTCTGTATTTTTTTATCTTTCTACTTTTCTGGTATTTCAATTATGCATATGTTACCCCTCTTGTAGTTGTACCACAGTACTCAAATATTTTGTTTTGTTTTTTTTTCCTAGTATTTGTTCTTATTGCTTTTCAGTTTTATTAGTTTCTATTGACACAGGCACATATTATTGATTCCTTCCTCAGCTGTGTTGAATCTGCCATTAGCCCCATTAAAGTCTTCATTTCTGCTTCACATTTACAGCATTTTAAAAATTCTTTCTTAGATTTTTCCCTACTTGCATTGCCTATTTATTCTTGCATGCTATATAATTTTTCCATTAGCTTTACTTTATCATAGTACTTAAGTTATTATAAATGTCCATTTTCATAATTCCAACGTTTCTACCATATTTAAGTCTGGTTCTCATTCTTGTCCTACCTCTTCAAACTCTTTCGCTTGTTTGTTTTTTAGTATGACTTGTAATTTTTTATTGAAAGCTGGATATGATATACCTAATTAGAGAACCTGTGCTAAATAGGACTTGTTGTATTTGAAAAATATGAAGGTAAGGAAAGCATCCCACAGCCCCTATGATTAATTCTCACTCTTTTAGTTACCCTGTGAACCTGGGCTGTGACATTCACTAGTATCTCTTTTTCCTATCTTTACAATGAGAAAGAATGACTTGGGGAGGGATACAATTAAAAATTTCCTTTCCCCTACATGAAACTATCTAGATAGGGCTACAGTTGGGTTCCCTTCCCCCAGGTAAATTTGGCTCTTATAAAACCACAGCAGTTAGGCCCTGATAAAAGTTTATCTTGAGGATACGACTTGTTAGGAAGAAAGGAATGCTCTGAACACATTTCAAAATGGTTCCTTTTTTCCCTCCCACTTCTGGAGGCACAAAGTAATCTTTCTCTGATTTTAACTGTGAAAACTTAAGAGGGACCCTAGAGGTAAAAAAAAAAAAAATGTAATGGGGGATGGCACCTCTGGCTCAGGGAGTAGGTGCCAGCTCCATATACCAAGGGTAGCAGCTTCAAACCCGGCCCTAGCCAAACTGCAACAACAACAACAACAACAACAAAATAGCCAAGTGTTGTGGTAGGTGCCTGTAGTCCCAGCTACTCAGGAGGCTGAGGTAAGAGAATTACCTAAGCCTAGGAGTTGGAGGTTGCTGTGAGCTGTGATGACATGGCACTCTACCAAGGGTGACAAAGCGAAACTCTGTCTCTTAAAAAAAAAAAAAAAAGTTATAGGCACTCCAAGCCTTGCCCCCTGGACTTGTTCTCACTGAGCCTCCAGGAATTCCTTAATTACAGTTTAGGTTTTTCTATCCTGGTACTGATTTCTACCAATGCTTCTACTCATTGACTTATGCTCTAATAAATTGTGATTATCTCTATTTATTTGTACACCTTATAGTTTGTGGAATAGATGTTTTCCCTGTGATCTCAATTCTCTGATAGATCTAAGAAGAGCTATTATTTTCACTTTGTTCTTTTTATTTGTTGTTATGGTAAAATAAGTAAATGACAACTTCCAAGCTCTTTACATACTGGACCAAAAACTGTACTCTGTCTATATACAGTACCTATTTAAAAAATAACTACCTACAAACACATGAAAAAATGCTCATCATCTTTAATCATCAGAGAAATGAAAATCAAACCACTTTGCGATATCTCCTAACTCCAAGTAAGATTAGCCCACATCACAAAATTCCAAAAACTACAGATTTTGACTTGGGTATGGAGAGAAGGGAACACTTCTGCACTGCTGGTGGGACTGAAAGCTAATATGTTCCTTTGAGAAGGAAGTTTTGAGAACACTTGGGGAACTAAAAGTAGACCTTCTGTTTGATCCTGCAATTCCTCTACTAGGTAAATACCCAGATGATCAAAAATTATTTTACAACAAACACATTTGCACCAGTATGTTTATTGCAGCTCACTTCATAATTGCTAAATCATGCAAGCATCTCAGTGCCCATCACCCATGAATGGATTAATAAATTGTAGTATATGTATACCATGGAGTATTATGCAGCCATAAAAATGGAGACTTTATTTCTTTTATGATTATATGGATGGAACCAAAATGTATTATTCTTAGTAAACTATCTCAAGAATGGAAGAAAAAGTATCCAATGTACTCAGTACTATTGTGAAACAAATCACCCACACTTTAATGTGAATGATAAAACACAACTATAGCCCAGAATGAAAGAGGGAAGAGGACAGTGATGGGAGGGGAGGGGGGAAGCCAAGTGAAGGGATGGTAATCTATGGAACATCACCTATTGTGCATATTGCAAGGATACATGTCAAATCTATTAAGAGTAGGGTATAAATGTCTTAACACAATAGTTAAGTGAGATTAAGGCTATGTTAACCAGTTTGATGTAAGCATTCCAAATTGTGTATAAAATCAGCATGTTGTACCCCATAAATGCAGTAATGTACACAGTGATTTAATGTACACATTGTGATTTAATATTTTATATATATATATATATATATATATAGCCAAGAGACACAAACAGTGCTTCTGAAGAAGAAAGACAAATAGCCAATAAACACATGAAAAAATGCTCACCATTTCTAATCATCAGAGAAATGCAAATCAAACTGACCTTAGGATATCACCTAACCCCAGTGAGAATAGACCACATCACCATGTCTGAAAGCTGAAGATTCTGGAATGGATATGGAGAGAAGGGAACACTTTTACACTGTTGGTGTGATTTCAATCTAATGCAGCCTTTTTATAAAAAGTATGTACAACCCTGAAAGAGATGAAAGTAGACCTTTATTTGATCCAACAATCCCACTACTAAGTATCTACCAAAAAAAAAATTGCCATAAGAATATTTGCATTCAAATGGTTTTAGAAGCTCAATTCACAATTGCAAAGATATGCGAACAACCCAATTGTTCATCAACCCATCGATGAATTATAAAAGTGTTGTGCATGTATACCATAGATCACTATTTAGAGATAAAGAATTTTGAAGGCTTTACCTCTTTTATATTAACCTGGATAGAATTAGAGAACATTCTCTTTCATGAAGTTTCAAAGAATGAAAAAGCAAGCATTCAATATAATCAATACCAATATGAAACTAGTAGATGAACTGCAGGCCCACTGGATAGAAGAACGCCATTAAACTCAAGAGAAGGGGAGAGGGTTTGTTAAACTCTCACCTAAGAAGTACAATATAGGTGTATATGGCACTCCTGGTGGGTGAGGGGCTCAAATATAACTCAGACTTTAACAAATACAACCAATGTAACCTAATTGTATGTGCCCTCATATTAATATAAAATTTTTAAAAACTACAAATATATAAAGCTGTATATGGATTCTAACACTTAAAAATATAAAAAATAATTACCTACATAATTTCCTTCACTAAGTTCTTTGATTCTTAACACATTAACTGCCATGGGAGTTGTATTTAAATTACATTAGTTTTGAGCCTGGAATCTTGTGAAGCATATATAACTCACAAGTTGCTTGACCTATCTTGACTTAAAACAGCATGACCAGAGGGGATGGGAAGATATTTTTTAATGGGTATTCTTTAATAAGGAGTTATTCTTTAATAGGTGTAGATTTTCAGTTTCGCCAGAGAAAAAAATTTCTGGAGATGGATGCTGTGGATTGTTGCCAAACAGTATGAATGTACTACATATCCTTAACTGTATACTTTAAAAAATTGTTAGGGAAGGCTTGGTGACTCATCCCTATAAATGCAGCACTTTGGGAGGCTGAGGCAGGAGGATTACTTAACCCAATAATTTCAAGACAAGCCTGAGCAACACAGTAAGATTCCATCAAAATGAAAATTAAAAAAAAAAATTAGCTGGTAGATTGTATATGTATTTTCACACAATAAAAAAAAATATTGTAAAATAAAGAAATTGTGGGAAAAAAAAAACATTTGGGAAGTCAACAACATGAATATTAGCTATAAAGTGAAAATTATTTCCATGTTACCTCTATTATTTTTCCATGTGTGAATTCTAGTGAGAAATGTATGACTAATCTTCATTTAGTCTCCTTATGACATAGGTTTTTCTATGAAACAAACCTACAAAACTGAATAAATTAATGAACATTGTTTTTTTTTACATTGTTATTTTACAGTTGCAATTATGCTTACCTAAAAATTAAATTATAAATCAATACTAAAGTAATAAAGTAATATACATTTTATATTTAGCTTTTTATTTTGACTTCTTATACAGTTTTCTCAGAATCAAACTTATCTATAATAGAACTGATTTTTCATATTATAGTATTTGTGTTTGGACCTGAAACAAAGTAGAAATCTAGTAGCATATATGCTTAAAAGCAGGCAAGTGCCTACTACTAAGTGTATTGTGAATTTGTGCTGTTTTTTTTTTCTTTTCTCCTTTCCTACAGTAATTCTTCTGTTGTACCTGAAGGCTATAACATGGTAAATTAATACTGCCAAAAAATTCACCAGCAGATGGTCTAGAAGAGAAAATGTACGTTATAACCCTTCTGTTAACTTTGAATTTATTTTAAATGTCAAACTTTTTGAAAATAAAGTTCCCATGTGCACAAGCACAGGCTCCTTTGTGCCTCTACAAGTGCATCAGGATGTGGGTGGGCATCCTTGGGCTTTTCTATCTGCAGAGCTGAGGCATGGTCTGCACTCTCCATCTACCACCACCCTGTGGCTCTACTCTGCCTCCCTCACTCTTGCAAGAGCCCAGGGGCCAGTGACCACAAGTTGCCTCAATTTCACCCCTAAAAGCCATAACTGGTGAAGTCAGCCAGCCACATGATGCTGTCTTTCTTGGCGATTCTCTTAGGCCTGGGTCTGCTGACCTCCACGGGTCAGTGTAACTGAAGATTCTTGCTCTATAGGATAATGGCCTTTCCACAGTACCCAGGAAGAAGCCCTCCTTGTTCCAGTAGCTCAGACTAAGATGGAAGGAAGAGTGTTAGAGCCCACTTAGTTTCAGAGCTGCAGAGGCTTGAGGATCCTTCTGGGCCTGAAAGTTGCAGGACCTAGCACAGAACTGGGATAGCTGTCTTTTCCTTGGGTTCCTGACCATTCACAAGTTCACAGGTGTACACCTCCTAAGGAGGTAGAGGAAGAAGGGGACTTGGATGGGGTCAGATACCTGTAGACCACATTTCTCCCACTCAGGACTGAGGACCATAAGCCCTGAAGTGTGTCTAGATGGACAGTAATAGAATAATACTCCCACCTGTAGAAGAGGATCTTCCAGGAATTGGACAAAGTATAGTTTTGTGGATGAGGTGTGTATATGTGTGTTTGGCTTAGAAGTTTACAGAATAATATGAGATGAGCAGACAAATAAGTGAAATATGAGGATACTGCTATACACCAAATATGCCCCCATATGTTTCACTCACTGTAAATTCTGAAACATGGCTCTGCTAATTATAATGACATAGAATATTGCAACAAACAACAGTATGATATTTTGATACATAATTCATTTGTAAAATTATGTGTGGTCTCATACTATAAGTCATTGGGTTAGCAGGAAAGCAAATGTTTTTAATCACTTTTGCATTATCCACAAGTTATTTATTAATACTATAATCATAATTCTGAAATATTTAAAACACAGTCTCAAAAAGAAAACAAAATATGCCCTAAATTCCTAGCACATTAGAAGGATCGCACAGCCTGTTGGACCCTTCTTAAATAGTTTTATTGATATATAATTCACATAACATGTAATTTACCCATTTGAAGTGTACAATATAAGTTTTTAGTATATTCACATACTTTCAACCACTATCACAAGAAATTATGGGACAATCAATTTTCATCACCTAAACGGAAAGTCCAGAACCATTTTAATCCCCACCCCTCTGCCTAACCTTTCCCTCTTTGCCCTCCTCATTTTAGGCAATCACTTATGTAAATAATATCATTAAAGACAAATGGATTTAAAACTAAATAAGAGTAATTACCCAATGAAATATGGAAAATATTTTAATAAACACATTATATGAATGGTTAATAAATGCATGCAATATACTCAATAATATCAATGATTAGGAAAATATAAACTTGACCATAATGTGAAACCTCTTTACACCCACTAGAATGTCTACAATGAAAAACACTTGCAATAGCAGTTGTTGGGACAAATATGGAACTTCATCTCTCACACATTGTTGTTGGAAATGTAAAACCATACTACTCTCTTGATTGAAAAAGAGTCTGTGGGTTTTTGTTTAAAAACTTTACACATAAATTTACCCTTTACCCCTGAAACTTTACTTCTAGATATTTACTCAAAAGAAATACAGGTGTATTGTCATGCCAAGATTTGTGTGTGAATAATAACTGTAGCTTCCTCCATATAAGGAAAAATTTCACTTCTCTGTGGAATGTACAGGCACTCTCATGTTTTGTTTTTCTTATGACAGGACCCTGCCATCAGAACCAAACTATCTGGTAGTTTTCTACAATGAATAATGAAAGGTGTTAGTGGTGCCATCCAGAGATGATACCAGAGTGGAAATATTCAGGCCAGGTTTATTTTAAGGGAAGGGTGACTCATATGGGCAGTGCAAAGGTGGTGTCTGCCAGGGGCAGTTAAAGACCCTTGCTATAATGGGGCATAGAGGGTGGGCAAATTCCACAGCTTTCCCTGAAAACCTAGGGTCTTTGGTGCAAACTTCTTAAGGTGTAGGGCTAGCCAAATCCTTTTTGCCTTTGTCTTAGGAGAAGATAAGGATGAGGAAGAAGATGAGAATAAGGAGGATTGGAGGGAGGGAAAGGTTCATGTGTGGCTGTGCAAGGCCCCCAACATTCCTGACTCTTGTTAAAAGGGGTGATGTGGGAGATGGTCTAACTTTCAAAATTGTTTATGGCTTGATAGAGTTGTAGTTATCCTCAGTGAGATGAGTCATGTGTTTGTAGGGCTATGTGGGTTTGGGGTACATCAGGAGAGAGTTTTGGGAGTAGTAGGAATTGTGTTGCAACTGCAGTTGCCACCTTTTTACCATCTTAAATAAATGAGAATAGGAATTGGATGACACAAGGGACAATGCTTAATAACAGGAAGATTGCAGTAAGGCATCCCAAGAGGGGTGCAATCTAGAATTCACATGGGCTGAACAAGAATCCCTAATTTTGAGAGCATAGGTGGGTAGCTTGTTCCTGGAGCCAAGTGATGCTCTCTTGGCTTGTTGGTGTAGAAACAGCAGGTGTCCTGCAAAAATTGTAAAGGCTCCCTTCCTCTGCTATGATTAAATCTACCTCTAAGAAGGTTCAGATGGGTAACTGGAAAGTAATAAATGTACAAGCAAGATAATTTTATCTTCCAGAGAACTGAAAAACTGTGGAATATATAAAGTGGGGAGGCTGCATTTTATTTTTTACTTCAATAATGGAGACAGGAGAGATTAATTAATTATTAATTTGCTTGCCTGTGTTAGAAAGTTACTTACTGAAAGTCATCCTTGTATGATGAAGTTGAGCCCATTTTCAAGTCAGATATGTCAGTCAGTTGAAAGCTGTTCCCATGAGTCCATGAGTATAGAAGTGTATTTACTGCTAAAGTACGTATATGTTCAAATTTTAATAAAATATGAATACCAAGAAATATAAATTATTCCATTATATTAATATGAATATTTGTAAAATATTGAAAATTAATTTTGATGAAGCTTAAATAGGCATAAAAGGTGAGTCTCTTAAGCATAGCACTTTTTCTTACTGCTGTAGAGAAAAAAAATTCAAACATTCTATAAGAAAGTCACACATTTCCTGCTGTGTCTGCAAAACTCCAATGTTCTTTAGACTTGAAGGAATGACCAGTGATAAAGGTGACTGCTGGGTTCAGTTGTGGATGGTAGAGGAATTACATCCAGCTTCAACCACCCTCTGTTGGAGTCCAGAAGGTTGAACACAGCCTGGCAGCTCTGAACGCCTGAGAGGAGCAGCGGAACATTTCTGCTTTAAGATCCAGGCCCACTCCTGGGGCAAAGACCGGTGGGGATTGGCTCCTGGGCTCCTGGCAGTGGTGGGAAAGCTCCTTGTGATGGGGTTATTCTCATGAGCTCATCTAGGGACTGCAGCATTTTCAGCATCTCCTTCATTGCCTTTTCTAAGAGCATTTGGATTTCTCCTTTTGTGTTTCTTGAACTAGCCTAATCAGTTTCTTCATCAGTTTTAAGTGGGTGCTCTTCACCTTTGTGTAAGTGTATCTAAAGCTGGGTATACTTGTATTTAAAGCCTCATTCTCCAGCCTGGCCTTCACTAAAGATGCTGCAGTCTCTGTATACTCCATTTTAAAAGTGCTGACCTTGCCAATTAGTAGGTATTTCTCCTCAAGTTATGTAGTCAGTGCTTCTGTGAGCTGT
Source organism: Otolemur garnettii (assembly GCF_000181295.1). Classification (NCBI taxonomy): domain Eukaryota; kingdom Metazoa; phylum Chordata; class Mammalia; order Primates; family Galagidae; genus Otolemur; species Otolemur garnettii. Next base: position 1,008,836 of record NW_003852679.1, read on the forward strand.
TTAGCTTTACATAAAGTCATCTTCTAATATATGGAACAAGTCTGAATGACACCAAGAAGATAAAAGGTGGGCTCACCAGTGTCTGCCACTGGAGACTATGGAAAGTGAGTTGTGGACTTGGGTCAAGGGGCAACAGCTCCATCACCACCTTGCCCAGCTTCCACCAGATCATCCCAGAGGCCAGCTCCACAGGGGATCACAGCCATCCATGGCACTGCAGCCACTACAGGGAGCCATGGATCCCATGGTTACTACAAACCCTGGAGAACACCCAACATTCCACCTGGAACCCAATCAGTAATAGACAGCCAAGACTGGTCAGTTATAAGGTCTATGGGGGAAGGGGAAAGTAAATAAAATGTACTTCTCTCCTTTATTCTGTAATTACTATTCTTTAACAAATTCTTACTCTTTGTATCAACATAAAATAAAAATATAGCGTAATATGCCAATCTTAACTGTATGCCTGGAAAAAGTCTAAAGCTATATGCCCCTCACTGTGTCCTACTAGCCTATCAACACACTAACATGAAAACACCCCAGTCAACATTTCAATCATTGCCCACTGACCTAACTGCATGAAGCTTATGCTTTCATTGTTATGAACCTATGTAGTTAGCCTGAGAATCACAGACATTGACTAAATTAGGATGTACATCCCTGCCTCCTTTACTCAAAGTAGTAGTTCTAAATTTACCTCTGTTTTGGTGAGGATAAAGTGTTCAGTTTGTTACTGTCTGAAAAATGTGACACTGTGTGAAGTTAACATAAAATACTTTATTGACATATTGGTCACATCAAATGTGGGGTATTGCAGAAAAAAATATTGTGGTTATAGTTGCACATGTTTTTTGCATTGGGGTTTCATGAGAGACAGTGTCACTACAGGTGCAGTCTCACATCTGGAATTATTATAGTGAAAGAGAGAAACTACCTCTCTGGTGGAAGTAGCGAAGTTTTATTGTTCAAGACCACCTTTTATAGTTGGCTGGTCACATACACATTATTAATTAATAAGCAAAGCATTCATACTATTTTCTAAAGTTAGTTCAACCTTCAAAAAGACACAAAGTTTGAAACCTTGAGACAGTTGCAAAAGGGAGTTTGTCTAAAGACTTGAGACTACCAAGAGGGGAGTAAAACCTTGAAGTTACACTATACACTCATTGTATTACAGAAAGCAGATTTATGGCTTCTGTTTCTGGCAATCTGGAGGCCTACGTAGTTTTCCGATAAGAGTTCACTTATCAACCCCTAGGCTGCTTCTCTGCAGAAAGGTTTTTAACCCCTTCTTTGCAGGCTTAAGAGCCACATGGCCAGAGTCACTGGAGATGGGTTTTTATGCCCTAATCCCCAGGCCCTGTTCCATGCTGACCAGGGATACTGGGTCATCGACAGAGTTGCCTTCCACAGAAGTCCAGCTTCTTGGTATTAAATGCTACACACCCTGGCATGACCTCTGAGTTTATCCACTTGAAATCTTTACCTTCAGTCCATATTCACACCCACACAGCCTTCTCCACAGCACCTCGGTGTCTGCATCTAATGTGGTGCCCAAACCAAGGACTAAGCCCAATCATTATGAGGGGTGGGGAAAATAATTCAAAGCATTCCCTTGTGAAAAAGCCACAGCACTCATCCTGGCTAAGAGGTGAAAAAGCAATCAGATTTTAGGTCCCCTACCTAGGTTTCCAACTGACCTATCTAGTGATAGGGTCATATTTTACTGAGAGTTTCTTGTGAATTTTGCAAAGTTTTGCCTCTTACTTAGAAACACCACTGTACTATCATCAACTGATTAGAGAGGAAGAAGAAACAAATAGTATACTCAAGCTAAAATTATCTAAATTATCAGCCACTTTTTGCCTTCTTACCTCAGGAATCATGGTTTGTTTCCTTATGAACTAGTCAAAAGCAAACTGGTAATTTTGTTATCCATACTTGATTTTAATCTTTCACAACTGATACAGAAAAGGGATCACATGCTAAATCTGTTCATTCATTGTTACAGATTTCCTTCTAACCAGTTATCTCATGCATGAACAATGCATGCATAAAACAGAGTGGTTTGGTGTTTAGCAGAAGACATCTAAGAAATACTGTCTTGGAGCCTTGCTGGAAAATTTCTTTTAAGATGTTCGGAGCTTCTAGTATAGATATCAAATGATAAAAATTAATCCTTGAAAATGTATTTGTCAACTAAAGTGACATCATTACATATTTTCAAAGGACAAGAAGCACTAACTTAGAAATACTTGGGGGCCCCACATACCTTCGTCCAAGACCATCAGAATAAGATTCTCCTCGATGCCATAATCATTGATTGTCACACTCTCCTTTGCATATATTTACTTCTAATTCATTTGGTCATACTTTTTCTCTTTAGTAGTTTATGATTATACACTTCCATTAGCTTATTTTTCTGTTACTAACTAATAACTAACATAAGTTTAGGCTTTTCTGGAAATAATCTACTTGTAACTCTATAACTGATCTCTTCCAAAGCTATGGCTAGTACCGACAATGTAAAGAATTGTTGAATATATCTTCCTGTGCCAAGTCCTATAAAGCCCAAATAGTGGTCAAGTCTGCTCCTAATGCTTTTCAGTCACAGATATCCACAAAAGCCGTAAGGAGTTTTAGAGTGATATCTATCACTAAACATTCAAGACACAGTTGCTACAACTATATTTATCTAAACACCATGACTCAAACTGATAGAATTGGTCCAACCCCTAACCATTGTTTGTGGTTTTCTTGGTAGTAATACAAATCAAATTCCAAAAGAGTGTCAAGGATTTGAAATCATGAGTTATTCCTAACAAATGACCCAAAGTTAAAGATACTTAGGCATATGACAAACTGACATGACATAAAAGTTGCATTTCATTGAATTTAACAAAACATAGATAACATAAATATTCTTCTATGGGAAGAAGATGGAAAGAAGAATTGTGACAATGTCTTGCAAAACTGAAACAATAGACATACATCCCACAAAAGATAACATTCCTGTGCAGCTCCAAGCTTATTTCCTACAAGGAAATTGACTCTTGTTAAGGCAGGATTAGGGCTAGAAATTAGGAATTGGCTACAGCTGGGGTTATGGCTATGGATTAGGGTTATTGATTAAGGAAGAGGTACAGCTGGGGCTAGGGCTAGGTTGTGGGCTCTGCCTGGGCCTAGGTATTAGGGCTAGAAATTATGGATTGTCTACAGCTTGAGTTAGGGCTAGGTATTAGGGCTAGTGATTAGGGATGGGCTACAGCAGGCTAGGGCTAGGGTGTGGGCTCTGGGTAGAGTTAGGCATAAGTGCTAGAAATTAGGGATTGGCAAGAGCTGAAGTTAGGGCTAGGGATTAGGGCTAGTGATTAGGGATAGGATATAGCTGAGGCTAAATCTAGTGTGTAGGCTCAGGCTAAGGCTAGGGATTGGGGCTAGATATTATGGACTGGCTGCAGGTGGGGTTAAGGTTAGGGTGTAGGTTCTGGCCAAAGCTGGTATTAAGGCTAGAAAATAGGAATTGGCTACAGTTTAAGCTAGGACTAGGTGTGGACTCTGGCTGGAGTTAGGGATTATGGCTATATATTAGAGACTGGCTACAACTGGGTTTAGAGCTAGTGATTAAGGATGGGCTACAACTGGGGCTAGGTGTAGACTGTGGGTACTGGTTGTAGGTAGGTATTAAGGTTAGAAGTTAGGGTTTGGCTACAGCTGTGGTTAGGACTAGGGCTATGGCCAAAGATCAGGGCTAGAAATTAGGGATTGGCTATAGCTGGTATTAGGGCTAGGGATTAGTGATAGTGATCTGAAATGTACTACATATGGGGCTAGGGTTTAGGGCTAGAAATTAGGGATGGGCTACATTTGGGACTAGATCTATGGATTAGATCTAGTGATTAGAGATTGGCTACACTTGGGGCTATGGCTAGGGTGTGGGCTCAGGATAGGCCTAGGGATTGGGGTAGAAATTAGGAATTTGCTACAGATGGGATTCAGTCTAAGTATTAGGGCTAGTGATTAGGAATGGGCTACAAAAGGGTCTAGGGTTAGGGTGTAGGCTCTGGCTAGGGATAGGTATGGGGGCTAGAAGTAAGGGACAGCTAGGGTTATGGCCAGTGTGTGTGGCCTCTGGCTATGGCTAGGGATTCAGCCTAGAAACTAGGGATTGGCTACAGCTGGTATTAGGGCTCAAGATTAGAGCTAATGATTAGGGTTGGGCTATAGTTGGAGTTAGGGCTACAGTTTTGGTTCTGGCTGGGATTAGCGATTAGGGCTAGAAATAAGGGATTAGCTACTTCTGGGGCTATGGCTAGGCTCTAAGGGAGACAGAAATAACTTCAAACAATTCTTGAACTTTAAAAGAGGGATACTCTTAGTGGGGTTGGCTATGGGGATACATATTTTAGGAGTTGGGTATAGGGGTTTATATATATATATACTTATTCTTCTTGAACTTTTGGAATAGTTGGAAGAAAATGATTTCTTCATTATCTTTTATCTGTAGGTAGTTCAGGGTACATTTTCTAAGAGCCAAGGGGTGCAAGTACATAACCATAGTACACAATCAGGAAATCAACACTGATACAATACTGTCACCTAATCTATAATCCATATTCAAATTTTGCTAATGGTTCCAATATTGTCCTACCCTGCAAGTTTTTGATACCAGTATCAAAAATCTTGGTCCATGATCCAATTAGGGATCATGCATGACATTTAGTTATTGTCTCTTTAGTGACGCTTAACCTGGGATAATCCCTTAACCATTCTGTCTTCTCTTAGTACTAGCTAGTTACTTGGTAGCATGTTCCTCACTTGAGATTTGTCTAAGGTGGTGGTGTCCTGAGTACATCAGCACATGATGTTGGTTTTTCCCATCACAGGTCAAAATCTAACCTAAACTTGGTTAAGGTGTTTTTTGTTGTTGTTGTTGTTGTTTGTTTGTTTGTTTGTTTTTAAGTCTGATTCTTGAATTAAATGTGCTATCAGGTTAAAATCTTCTATTCCTCTTGATCCTGACTTCACCAGAAGACACACAGCTTCATTGCAACAGCACCACCTGCTGCAGGTAGGAGGTGGGTTCCTGAGAATTTAAGTCTCCAGACATGGCTTGTGTTTCGATGCCTTCCAAACACTGTGTAACTTAAGGTAAGATCTAAACGTAATTTTAGGTGAAAGAATCCAACAAACTTGGTTTTATTTACTTGTTTTTTGAAACTTAGGAAGCTTGGGGTTGAGACTTGAGGGCGTTTGTGTGGACAGGAGGACTGGAATGCAGCTGTGTGGAAAAGCAGCCTTGAGCAGAGTTGAGCAGTTCCAGGGATCTAGCGCCCCAGAGCAGCTTGTGAAGGACCCCTGATCTTGAAAGGCGTTCACTCCTAACTCAGGAGTGGAGTGGAGGGGGCGGATCTGCGGGCAGACTCCATCTTAGCCAGGTGGCACCTGACAGCACCCCAGGCAAGTTGCAGCAGGCCTTATCCTGACGCTGAGTGCTCCCGGGCCTTCTAGAACTACCCAGGCCACGACCTCACCACTTATTTTCCTCTTTTTTTTTTTTTTTTTTTTTGCAATGTAGCTCTTTATAAGTTTTGACTTGTTCTGGCCTCTGTCTTGTTGTTTGTCTGGAAATAATAAATTGTTCATTTCACTCTACAATTTGAGAAGGCTGCTGGCATTCTTCTCCCCCCCATAGGTGCACACTGAATAATGTCCATCATTTTCCAATCAGTCTGATCACTGACTGCACTGATTTTATTCAAGAAGTTTTTGACTACTCAGAAGCTTAACCCCCAAACTCACAGATGGTAAGTGGAATGTGCTGACTCACCTGTTCATGACAGGAATATTGAGATGTAGAAGGACATGAGCTTTATTGGTAATGTTCACATTTTGGCCAAGTTCTTTTTCTTGTAGTATTGGTCATTCTTGACTATTGAGAGCCAACAAATTGGTCTGAAAGTGGAGAAGAAGAAAAAAGTAGATAATTTGGATTCCAAAGTTAAGAGATGAATGAGTTGAGATTGTAATCTGGATACCAAAAACAACAATATCTGATATGATCATATCAGTCTTCTTTATATATAGATGTAGTGCAGATGGATGGAAGAAGCAGTGGTGGGCTCAGACCCCAGGCAAAATTACAGAAATTGTGTTTAACTGTGAAGGAACACAGGCAGCATCCTGTGTTGAGGAGGAGAGGGATCCTGAATGTGAGTGAGCAAGATGAAAAAGTAACTAAATGCCAGACACATGAGGCAGGATTGAGAGTTTGAGAAACACTGGACTTAGGGAAAATTTAACTCAAAGGGGACAAAATGGCTGAGTCTAACCATTTACAAATCTGAAAGTTTCACACTGAACTCTCTTTGACCCAAAGAAGAATTAATAGTAGTGAACTGAAGTTGTGGAGAAGCAGGTGCTACCTTACTATGAGGAATAAAATAAATTTCTAGCAGTTGGAAATATCTAAGGATGGTTTGGGATGCTCTGGGAAGAGAAGTTGTAGGAAAGGTATATATGATTAAGCCATGTGACATTAAGTCACATTAAGATTCTGTGACTTAAAGATGGCTTTAGTATTTAATGTGTTGCTTCACCCAATCCATGGTCAATTTATTTATTTATTATTATTATTATTTTTTTTTGGCCAGGGCTATGTTTGAACCCACCACTTCCATCATAGGGGGCCAGCGCCTTACTCTTTTGAGCCATAGGCACTGCCCAACAGTCAATTTTGTAATCTGTGAAGTATATATAAGTAAGCAAATAAAACCAACTTGGTTGGGTTCTTTAACCCAAATTCAAAATAAGGTTACATAATTGACCGTTGATTCATTAGTCCTAGAAATTATGTAATCCCTGTGAAAAGACATACTTGTAAGCAGAATGCAAAAGCTTAAGGATAGCTTTTCGTAAAAAGAATTTGCTGTATATCAACTAATGTTTAAACTTAAATGTTGTGTGGTCAAGTTCATTCTTAGAAAAATTGTCTTCAGCTCGGCGCCTGTGGCTCAACTGGCTAAGGCGCCAGCCACGTACACCTGAGGTGGCGGGTTCGAATCCCCAGCCTGGACCCGCCAAACAACAATGATGGCTGCAACCAAAAAATAGCCGGGCGTTGTGG
>NW_003852679.1:1016069-1021976 GCF_000181295.1 Otolemur garnettii
CCAAAAAAAAAAAAAAAAAAAGAAAAATTGTCTTCATAAATTATTTGGAATTCATAAAGTTGGGTTCTTTGCATTAGCACTTTATAACACATGCAAAAATTCATAAAGAGAGAAAAATAACTTATTCATTTCTAAATACTTGTGGATGCCACATGAATTTTTTATTTGACCATTATAAAATTAAAATATTTGTTGAAAAATTATAGATTTACATTTATGAAGTTGTGAGAAAGAATATGGAAAGATCCTATGTACCACTTAGTTTCCACCAATCTTGCGAAACTATAGTATATTTTTGACCTACAAAATGGTAATTTGATATAGTTAAACCTAATATAGCATAGATGGATGACAAAAACCACCAGTTTGGCTGAGTTAGGCTGTGAGCACCATCCCAAAGTTATAGAATGGAATTACTTTGATGACATTGAGACATAGGCCATTATAAGGGCTTATATCGTGAGAAAGGAGAGGTTCTTACAGAAACTGCAGCCATCAGAGAGCATAGCAGGGCTAATGATTGGGTTTTAAGGAATATTGTGGAGGAATCAGGAAAATGAGAATGGTGAAATATACATAGTGCCCTTGGTTAGGACACATGCAGGGTAGTGGCACAAGCATGACCCAATATTCACAGCAATCAAGAAAGGGTGACTAAGTGAAGGCAGCCTGGCTGCTCCCTTTGCAGGCTGAGGTAAAGATGTCACTAAGAGAAAGAAATTTCAAATACAGGCAAGGTGGGAGGGCATATAGCCAAGAGAATCAATGGAAGATACTCCTTGGAAAGAAAAAGGAAAACCTTTGTCTCTTCTTGTATGAAAAGGGAGAGGAGGATTGGTAAGTGACTTGAACATTTAAACATCAGCAGTAGGTAGAGCTTTGTGACTCTCTGTTTTTCAGATGTTCTGAAAGTTAGTGATCTCCTTTGTGTGTTTTCCACCCTATCTCACACAGAATGCTGAGATGAAATCAGAGTCAGTCTTGTTACAATGAAGGCAAGGCCCATCTTCAGCTTCACCTTCATAAAGCCTAGAGGTTCCACAAACACACCAAGAAATTGATGGAATCTACAGAAGAATGAAATGGATAAAATATTCTGACTGTTTATCAGTCCTGGTTTTATCAGGCCACAAAATTTAATTCTCAGATCATTTGGTTGTTGGCAAATAAAGTGCAATATTACAAAGGATTCCATAAATTTTGTAGATAGCCTGAAAGCTAAAAAATTAATTATAATAGGAATAAATTAGACATCATAACATAATTGCAAGGGGAGCCAGTCCTCAATGTCCAACATGGAGATGGTCTGGATCCCAGTAAGCACCCAGGAAGGCTTACTGGGTTGTAAGTCCATCTGGAGCCCAATATGTGATGGGATGCTCCAAACCAAATGTGCTTGCAGTCCAGATTAATAAAGGCCTAATACTCAGATCCAGAAACAAAACACAATTGCCCCACTGTACTGGCTGGATGACCACATCCAGAGTAGTACCTTTCTTCTGGGTTCCACATTTAAGGAGGATGGAGGGAAAGTGAAGAATACACAAGTGAGAGGAACCAAAACAGGAATGGTCATGGAATTGATTTGCTACAAATATTTATTCAAGGAAAGACAGAGACAGAATGAAAAAAGGGGAAAGGAACATGGTAAAGAGGGAAGGAACGAGGAAGGCACATAAAGCGATGGTGTGATGGCCTAACTCCATCCATTTTGAGCAAGTGAACCACACTTACTCCATTTTGTTAAAAGCTTGCAGTTCCCCCCCTTTTTGTAACCAAAATAGCCCCTTGAGCAAGCAGTGACACTGCAAAAACAGGAAGGAAATTTAACTGAGAGCCGCAAAATCCTGTGAAATCTGAAAATAAATCTTGTGAAAGATTGTCACAAGTCTGTCTTGTCTGTCTGTGTGCAGTTTTTAGTCCCCTTATAAGCCCCTTACCCATAGCTCTAACCTTGTGGATGTTAGCTTCTATAAAATTCTGCTTATGGTAGGACTTCCCATCCCCCATTTGAAGTCCATATAAAAACCTTGCACCCCCCGCTGCAAGGGGATCAGGAAACTTTGTGACATGAGCCTGCTCTTGACTGGCCAGCCCAATAAAGGACCTTTGCTCAATTTGAACTCAGTGTGCTGGTATTTCTCTATAATTCCACTCGTCACAGGTACAACATTGGCACGTGGTTGTGACCTAGAGAAAGATTTGTATCTTCCAGAAATAGGTACCTGGAACTTAAAAAAAGACAAGCCAACTTGCAATAGGGGATGAGAATATGTTGGACAGGGCTATCAGACATGGTGTGTGAATGTCCTGTTACTGTAAATGTCATCAGTGTAATTTGAAGTTGTCAAGATTTAAAGCTTCAACTCCTACCACTGCTCAAGATGCTTAGAGAAGAAATCCAGTACTCCAATCTCTAGATCTGCACTCCCACCCCAAATTCATGGGGGTATTAAACGCTGAGAAGACATTTGTATAAAAATACAAAGTAGGTGAGGGAGTGAGACATGGATATGGATTGTGACACTGCCCTTCAGAGTGATCACAGTTTGCTGGAGGAGCAACCAAAAGGTCCATGTTGGTGTGTGGAGCAAAATGTCAAAAGGGTAAATTATGTGCAAGGAGGTCAAGACATCAGGGACAGAGGAACATGTACTCACCACAAGGACATAGGCATATCATGTGCTGAGTGGGGAGGTCAGCCACAGGAGAGTTTTCCTTAAAGTAGAAGCAACTTTTAAAAACTAGCTTTAGATTTACGGAATTTATGCTAAGATACTATGGAGAGTTCCTGCATAATGTTCACCCAGTTCCTTCTGTTGTTAACATCTTACATTACCATGGTGCATTTGCCACAGCTAAGCAAACAATATTAGTACATTACTGCAAACTAAACTCAACACAATTTGGATTTCACTAGTTTTACCCCAATTTTTTCTTTTTGTTACAGGATTATATTCAAGATACCACATTGCTTTGGGTTGTTGTGTCCTTATTTTCCTCTGGACTTCTTAGATTTTCATTGTCTTTGATAATTTTGAAAGTTCTGAAGTGAATTGGCCAGAATTTTGTATAATATCCTATAGTTTGGATTTGGCTGATCTTTTTCTCATGATTAGAGTGAGCTCATGTTGTATGCTTCAGACTAGGGGTTTGGGGTGCGAACACCAAAAATGCATAAAATTGGAATACAACAAATAATAGCAAAAACACACTTGAGAAATTGAAAATATATTTCCAAGAAAAAATAATTAATGAGGAAATGTTATAAAATATTTAAGACAAAAGCACCCTATATTAAAACCAACTGTATCCTGTTCTAAGCCATACTTAAGGGACAAATTTATGGTAAAATAACTAATATTTCAAATCTAAAAGGTGAAAAATAAGCATTTCAAACATCTAAGTAAAATAGAAGTTAATAAAAAATGAAAGACAAAGTTAATTAAGTGGCAAATAAATAAAAAGTAGAGTTGTTAGATAAGACCAAATACTATTTTAAAAGACTGATAAAACATATGAACATTTTGAAGGTGTGAGAGTAAAACAGATGCTTAAGTATTCAAAAAAAAAAAAAAACAACTAAGTGTTGATGAGAACAACTTTGTGCCAGTAAGTTAAAAACATGAGAGGGCAGCGTCTGTGGCTCAAATGAGTAGGGCACCAACCCCATATGCCAGAGGTGGTGGGTTCAAACCCAGCCCAGGCCAAAAAAAAAAAAAAAAAAAAAAAAAAAAAAAAAAAAGAGAGAGAGAGAAATGAGCAATTTTATAGAAAAGAACAAAACTGAAGATTGGTCTTAGAAGGAGACTTCCCAAAAACTAATAACCATTAACAAAACTACAAATTCAAATTGAAATGGTGGTTAATGATATTTTATTCCCAAAGGCATTTGGCCCATAGGATGTTTCCAGTAACTTTTAGCTCCAATTAAGTAAATATATATTCTCAGTATATGTTAACTGTTTCTGAAACACATTGAAACCCCGCAGTCACTTTATAAGCATTGATTAATGTTATTAGGAAAGTGGAAAATAAAAGTACAAGTAATGCATTCCTTTGTTTTAAAACTATAAATACCACAATATTACTCCTCAGCTGGTTTCATTTCAGGGAAATAATGATTCATCTGTGTGGTTAATACAAATTCAACTTTGTGGTCAATAACTTTTAAGAATGCTGTCATTTTAAATGCACAATAAGCCAATATAGTAATTGCCATGGACATCTTTAATACTTGGGCTGTGGTTATAAACTGTTTAGAAAATCACAATAGGCAAAGATTTCTTTCTAAGTATTGGAGGACCATTGTGGGAGAAACTAATATTTACTGACTTTTGCTTGGCAAAATTTGTTTGGAAGAATTTCCATGGATCCTTTAGATTATATTTTGCTGTAAGAATCAAGGTAAAGTTCCATCCTTATTCATCTTTATTAGTTTATTTACTTCAACTAGCCATGAAGTTGTTCCAATCATTCTTGTACAAATATCTGTTTACTCATCTAGTTCTGTGGTTATGAGCATCCATTCTTATCATTACTCTTGTCAGTTAAGAATTCTCTCAGCTGGCTTGGCGCCTGTGGCTCAAGTGGGTAAGGCGCCAGCCACATACACCTAAGGTGGCAGGTTCGAATCCAGCCCGGCCCACCAAAAAACAATAATGGCTGCAACAATAAGAAAAAAAAATAGCCAGATGTTGTGGCAGGTGCCTGTGGTCCCAGCTACTTGGGAGGCAGAGGCAGGAGACTCACTTGAGCCCAGGAGTTGGAGGTTGCTGTGAGTTGTGATGCCACAGCACTCTACCCAAGGGGATAGCTTGAGGCTCTGTCTCAAAAAAAAAAAATTCTTTCAGCTGACTACAGTTGCATTTTTTTTACCTCACAAAACAAAAAGATAAGAGAGAGGTAAATGGCTTCCCATGCTCTTTCTTTAGTTCATTTCTGTCAGGAATGAATTCTCTGAGATTGTTTTGTTCTTTCCAACAAGCTGGCCATTATTCAAGGTGAGAAGAGAGATTAAAAAGAGGTCAGGAACACTCCATGAATGGTCCCACACTGACCTCTGAAGCTGGGCTTGTGGATGCTGCCAGCCATGATACCATGGCCACTATAGCTGCCATACACATACAAATGGATCTGATTCTTGTCATTGGTCCAAATCATCATGCTTACACCTGCAGGTGGTACCTACAACCATGATTGTGCCATTCTCAATTCCTATAGCTTTCACATGCACATAGATGCTTGCTTCTGCCCTCAGCCTCCACAATCATACACAAGGCTGTATCAAACACCCACAGCAAAGGTTGTGCACTCCACTAGCCCTGACCCACACTGCTGCCTGCATTCTCTGGTCAATTGATGTTAGATTCATAGGCACTGCTGAGTATCTCAGCAATAGTCAACATCTACTGCAAACATTCCATAGCTCTTATTGCCAATAATGGTACAGTTGCCAGTGTTGCAAACTGAGCCAATGAGACACTGCACCTAAACCTGGAGCCACTGACATCCTTGCACTTGGTTTTCTGTGTCACTAGAGCCATTGCTACAGTATGCTTCACTGTATCTTACATAGAAAAAGGATTTTCCTTGCTGAATTCAGTCTATAAAATCTGGAAGAGATGACTGCCTTTTAAAATGTGCAGACACCTATATTTGGCTATGAGGATTACAAAGAATCAAGAAAAGATAATGTGATCAAAAGATTACAGTAAACTTTTAGCCAACTTCAAATTGGAAATCCAGGAATTACTTGATAAAGATTTAAAAATAACTGTTCTATTAAAGTTCAGTGATCTAGAAAAACACACAGGCACTCAATTTAACAAAATAAGTAAAGCAATACAAGAATTAAAAAGAGGCTCAACAGGGGGATTCTGGGAAGATGGCCGACTGGTAGCAACC
>NW_003852679.1:1023184-1024508 GCF_000181295.1 Otolemur garnettii
GGGCCAAGAACTGTCTATTAGAGCCACGTGTGACCCACAGACGGAGGTGGAGGAGTTCCCTACTCTGGCTCCCAGGCTGGGAGGGAATAGATCGGATTGCTAGTGCCACACACGTCCAACAGGCCACTGTGAAGGAGTCCTCCACTCCCCCCAGCTACTCTGGTGGGGCCGAACTAAGACTGATCTGATCGCTTGCATACCCTACACTACTGCTGCCATTCCCCACCCCCCGACTGCTCCAGGGTGCTGAACTAGGACTGATCCGGCTACTGCCAGTCTCCTGCCCACTGGTTTCCCCAGTAGGCTGAACAAGGTCTAATCTAGCCTCGCACACTCCCGTGCAGGTGCTGCCGTTCCACTGCACCCCAGTTGACCCAGCACCCGAGAACTGGGAGTAGACAACAGACACACTCTGCCTATCTCTCGCTGGACAAGTAGAAGAGGCCACCAACTGAACAGTTCTGATAAGGCCTCCAAACAAGGTAAACTCAGAATGGGGCGGAATCAGTGGAAAAACTCTGGCAACTCGAATAACCAGAATAGATCAACTCCCCCAAGGAAAAATGGGGCAGACGTAATTGAAGACCCCATCCACAAGCAAATGGATGAAATGTCAGAAATTGAGTTCAGAACGTGGATAGCAAATAAGATTAACAGAATGTAAGAAAGGAAGGAAGAAGAAGTTCAAGAAATGATTCAAAATATCTCTCAAGAAGTTATTCAAAACATCTCTCAAGAAATTACCGAAAAGATATCTCAAGAAGTCATTCAAAAGATGTATCAAGAACTCAATAATTTCAAAGATAAAATGATCAAAGATTTTGAAACACTGAGACAAGAGGTTGCAGCCCTCAAGGATCTGAAAGACACAGTGGAATCCCTCTGTAACAGAGTGGAACATGCACAAGAAAGGATCTCTGATTCTGAAGACAAAGCTTTTGAAGAAGCCCAGGAATGCAAAGATCAAAAGAAATGGAGAGTAACAACGGATGTCACTTTCAGAGAGCTCTCAGATAATTCGAAGAAAACTAATATTCACCTTATAGGAATCCCTGAAAGTGATGAAGTTGCTTCACAAAACACTGAGGCGCTTCTTCATGAAATTATGAAAGAGAACTTTCCAGACATGCCAAGAGATTCTGAAATTCAGATAGCAGACAGTTTCAGAACCTCAGCACGACTCAAACCAAACAAGACATCCCCCAGACACATCATAATTAACTTCACCAAAGTTAAGATGAAAGAGAAAATTCTGAAAGCAGTCAGACGTAAAAAAAAAACATTACCTACAAGGGGAAGAGTATTAGGATGACTGCAGATCTCT
>NW_003852679.1:1028532-1046767 GCF_000181295.1 Otolemur garnettii
TGTCATGAATTGTGTGTGAAAACACCACACCGTACCCCCAAAGTGCATCAATGTACACAGATACCATTCAATTAAAAAAAGGAAAAAAAAAAGAGGCTCAACAAAGAGATACCAAACATAAAAAAGCACCAAATGGAAATTTTGTAGCTAAAGAATACAATGATTGAACAGCAAAATACAATAGAGATCTTAGAGCAGAGAAGATTCACAGAAAAGAAATATGAAACTTTGAAGACAGATAATTTGATATAATCTAGTCAAAACATAAAAAAGGAAAAAGAATGAAAAGAAATTAATTCTTCCAGGATCTATGGGACACCATCAAGAGATCTAACATTCACACTATAGACTGTTCAGAAGGAGACAAGAATGACAAAGGGACAAAAAGCTTATTTAAAGGAAGAATGGCTGAAAACTGCCCAGATCTGGAGAAAACAGATACATAAGCATTCAAGTATATGATGCTCAAAGTTCTCAAATCAGATTCAATCGAAAGAAAACTTCACCAAAACACATCATCAAACTGCCAAAAAAAAAAAAAAATTAAAGAGAATTTTAAAGGCAGCAAGAGAAATGAAGTATATCATGTGTGTTGAAACTCTGTTAAGGTTATTAGAAGATGTTTCAGCTAAAATCTAGCAGGCCAGTTGAGAATGGGATAGCATATTCAAGGTGCTGAAACTGAAGTAAACAAACAAACTCCCAACTGAAAATATTTTATTTGACAACACTGCCTTTTATAAATGCGTTGGAGATAAAGACTTTCTCAGACAAACAAAAGCTGAGGAAGTTCATTACCACTAGACCCACCTTAAAAGAAATGCTAAAGGGAGTTCTTAAAGATGAAACAAAAGGCTACTAATTAGTAGCAGGAAAACATATAAAACTCACTAGTAAAAAAATAAATATGTAATCAAATTCAGAGCACCATACTATTATGTCTATAGTATGTAAATCATTCATAATCTAGTATAAAGTTTAAGTGACAAAGTATTAAAATAACTACAGCTATAATAATTTCTTAATAGATACACAATATAAAAATATGTGAACTATGGCATCATAAGCATAAAATGTGAGGAAAGAGGAGATAAAAATATAGGGCTTTAGTAGATCATTAAAGTGAAGTTTTTAATCAGGTTAAAATAGACTGGTATAATTATGAAATGTTTTACATATACTTCATATATATGCAATATATATGAAGCAACCACAGATATTAGACCTATATAGATTACAAAAAAAAAGAAAAAGATAAATAAATCAAAGCATTCCACTACAGGAAAATTTCAAATTGCAAAGGAAGATAACAAGAAACAAAGAAAGGAACAAAGGACCTTAAAACAATCAGAAAGCAATCAAAAATATAGTAATAGTAAAGCCTTACTAATCGATGATTATTTGAAATTAAAATGGACTAAAATTTGCAGTCAAAACTATAGAATGTCCAAATTAATAAAAAGAAGACCCAATTATATGCTCCCTACAAGAAACTCAGTTTACCTTTAAGGACACACATAAACTGAAAGTAAAGTGATGAAAAACATATTCTAGGCCAAAGGAAACCCCAAAAGAACAGGAATAGCTTATTTATGTTAGATAAAATAAAATTCAAATAAAAATTACAAAACAAGAAAAAGGTCATCATATAATGAAAAAAAATCAGTTCATCCAGAGGATATAACAACTGGAAATATGCAAAATGTTCCAAAAAATGTACTCACATTTTAAGAGATATTATCTATGTATTACTTTTTGAAGTTTAATAGAAGGTACTATCACAGGTCAGGTGTACATTGATGGACTATCCCCATCAATTTTACTTACAATTTGTACACTGAGTATGATAGAGTTTACTTTCAACAAGATGTGTGTAACCATATATCTCATAAGAAGCTAATATCTAAAATATATAAGGTACTCATACATCTCAATAGAAAATAAAAACAAAAACATAAAAAAAATCAAAGGCAAACCCAAATAACCCAATTAAAAAATTGGCAAGGGTGGCACCTGTGGCTCAAAGGAGTAGGATGCTGGCCCCATGTGCCGGAGGTACTGAGTTCAAACCCAGCCGTGGGAAAAACTGCAAAAAAAAAAAAAAAAATTGGGCAAAAGAGCAGAATAGACATTTCTTCAAAGAAGACAAACCAGGTGGCCAACAGGTATATGAAAAGATGTTCAACGTCACTAATTATCAGGGAAATGCAAATCAAAATCACAATAAATTAGAACATCATACCTGTTAGGATGGCTATTATCAACAAATCAGAAGATAAGTGGTATTAGTGATGGTGGAGAGACAAAACTGTGTCTGTCATCTGACTATCTGTAACTAATAAAAAAAAAAAGAAAGAAAAAAAAAAAACTCAGGTAGCCTTTTACATTTTATAGTAGTTTTATATGTTCTCTAGCATGAGAGAAAAGGGTAGTGATTACTTTTCTAGCTTCAAATTTATATGTTTATTTGTTATTTTTAGTTATTCCTTCACTTTTCATTTCTTTCTTTCTCTTTGTAGTAAAAGTAAACTTTTTGTCTGAGTACAGAATTAAATTTGTTCCAGATATTTCAAATATTTGCCATTATTTTCTAGTATTTGTCTCTGAAATACTGATTTCCTCCTTCACCAAATGCCTGTAAGAGATGATTTTCAGATTTCCAAGCAGACTTTTAAATTTTGCTATTTATTCTTCATTTTATAGTATTGTAGACACAGAACGTTGTTTTGTTATGTGTATTTTTGGCATTGATTGGGGATTTTTTTATGGTCTCACTTATGGTAATTTTGTAAGTTTTATTGATATATAAAAGTTTTATCTTCCTTTCCTTCTAGTGGAAAGTTGATATATTATACCTCGGCTTAATTACTTATAATAAGTAAAATGTTAATGGGTCATATTTCTAAATATAAAGATTAAATTCATGAAACTTCTGATGAAAATATTGAAGAATGTCTTTTGTAACTTAGGGAGATTTTCTTTTTTGGGCAGGGATGCAAATATACTAACCATAAAGGAACTCAAATTGGTAAATTTGGCTTAATAAAAATTAAAAATTCTCAGTCACTAAATGGCACTTTTAAGAAAGTGAACTGCAAGCCATTACCTGGAAAAAAACTCAATATTTACAATGTATAAAGGAATTTATTTTAGAATATATAAATAAATACAAATCAACAAGGAAAAGACAAACAGCCCAATTTTAAAGAAAAGAAAAAAGATTAAAACAAATGTTTTACAAGAAAGTATCTACCTGGTCAAGAAGCCTATGAAAGTGTTCAAATGTTATTACACATAAGAACATCATATATGTTAGGATGGCTATGATCAACAAGTCAGAAGATAAGTGGTATTAGTGATGGTGGAGAAACAAAACTGTGTCTGTCATCTGACTATCTATAACTAAAAAAAAAAACAAACCCTCAGGTAGCCTTTTAAAATGCAAATTAAAACATACTGAGCTACTGTACACAGCAGCTGGAAAGGAAAGACAATACTACCTGCTTGTAAGGATAGGGAGCAACTGACACCCTCATGAGTTGCTAGCTGGGAGTTTAAAATGGAAGAAATGCTTTGAAAAGCCACATGGCAGTTTCTAACAAATAAAAGCATACATTTTTCCTAATAACCATCTATTTAACTCTTGCACATACTCCCAAGAGAGATGAAAATATATCTATAAAAATAACTTGCACAAAACAGTTATATTTATAGAAGTGTTACTAGACAAAAGTGGAAATGAACAAACTAACTTATACATAGAACATGGATGAGTCTAAAAATAATTATTAGTGAAAGAAATGAAATACAAAATGCTATATATATATTACAATTCTATGAATGTGAAACTGAAAAGTATTCAAAACTAATCCATGGCAGTAGAGGTCAGAATATATAATATTTTCCTTACAGATTGGCTGTTAGGGAACCCAGGGAAATTTGGGGTGTTTCTTGACCTGGCTGGAGGTTACATGAGTATATTCATAAATCAAAATGTATCATGCATTTTACTGTATGTAAACTATATCTCAATTTAATTAAAAATATGCTCTTAATATCCTTTAGTATATTTTTCCTTTATTAAATCATACCTGCATACATTGATGCATTTATGGGGTACAGTGTACTGATTAGATTTACTTACATGTGGAATGTGGAATGTGGAATGCTTATATCGAACTGATTAACACAACCAACACTTTGCTGACTTATTTGCTGTGGTAAGACAATTATACTCTTAATAGTTTTGAAATGTAACATTGCATTATGCACATTAGGTAAGGTCCCCCCAAATACCCTCCCTCCTTGTGGCCTCCCCAGTCCCCTCCTTTCTCCATCCTCTTCCCTTCTACTTTCTAGACTATAGTTATGTTACTATTTATTTGAATGTGTAGGTGATTATATATTGATTTCATTGTAGTATTGAGTATATTGGATATTTTTTCCCATTCTTAAGATACTTTACTAAGGAGAATATGTTTAAGCTCCATCCAGGTAAACATAAAAGATGTGGAGCCTCCATCTTTTTCATGGCTGCATAGTATTCCATGGTGTATATTATATCACAATTTGTTAATCCATGAATGGATCAATGGGCACTTGGGCTCTTTCCATGTATTAGCAATTATGAATTGGGCTGCAATAAACATCCTGGTGTGAATGTTTTTGTTGTAAAATTCCTAGTAGAGGAATACAGGATCAAATGTTGGTCTACTATTAGTTCCCTGAGCATTCTCCAAACTTCTTTTCAAAATACGTGTATTAGCTTGCATTACCACCAGCAGTGTACAAGTGTTCCCTTCTCTCTGCATCTACTCCAACATCTGTAGTTTGGGGATTTTGTTATGTGGGCTAATCTTATTGGACTTAGATGATATCTCCAAGTGCTTTTTATTTGCATTTTCTGATGATTAAAGATTATGAGCATTTTTTCATTTGTTTGTAGGACATACACCTGTCTTCTTTAATGAAGTCTCCATTCAAGTCTCTTGTCCACAAAGAAATGGGGTTATTTGTTCTTTTCTCATTGATTAGTTTGAGTTCTCTGTGGATTCTAGATAACAAAACCTGCAAAAATCTTTGTCAGAAACATAACCTGCAAAAATCTTCTCCCATTCTGAAGGCTGTCTGGTTGCTTTTCTTACTGTGCTCTTGGCTGACCTTTTTAGTTAAATCAGACCCCAGTAATATATTTTTCATGTTTTATCAATTGCCCAAGGGATCCTCCTCAAAAAATATTCTCCCAGACCAATTTCTTCAAACGTTTTCTGTGCACTCTTTTCTGGTATTTTTATACTTTAATGTCTTAAGTTTAAATCTTTTATCCAGGGAGAATTATTTTTTGTTAGGATAGGGAGAAATTGACACCCTCATGAGTTTCTATCTAGGAATTTAAAATGGAAGAAATACTTTCCATTCCAATGCAGCCAATTCTTCCAGTGAAATACTTTCCATTCCAATGCAGCCAATTCTTCCAGTATCATTTGTTAAATAGGGAGTGTTTTCCCCACTCAGTGTTTTTCATAGGCTTATCAAAGATCAAATGATGATAAGAGGCTGGGTTCATCTTTTGGTTCTCTATTCTGTTCCATAAATTTACCTCTCTGTTTTTGTGCCAATAGCAGGATGTTTTGATCACTGTAGAGTTATAGTATAGCCTGCAGTCTGGTAACGTGATACCTCCTGATTTGTTTTCATTTCTGAATAGTGTATTTGCTATTCAAGAATTTTTCTGATTCCATGTAAAATGAAGCACTTTTTTTCAAGCTTTTTAAAGTATGACAATGGTGCTTTAATAGGGATTTCATTAAATATGTAGATTGCTTTGGGTAGTATAGACATTTTCACAATGTTTGTTCTTCCCAGCAATAAGCATGGTTTATTTTTCCATGTGTTAACATCTCCAGCTTTTTCTTTCTCATAGTTTTATAATTCTATTTATAGAAATTTTTTGTATCCTTTATTATGTAAACTCCCAGATTTTCCATCTTCTTTGGGACTACTATAAAAGGAAGAGAGTCTTTTACTATATTTCCAGATTGACTACTGTTGGTAATTATAAAAGCTACTGATTTGTAAGTATTGATTTTGTATCCTGAGACACTGCTGTATTACTTGATCACTTCTAAGAGTTTTGTAGTTGAGTCTTTGGGATTTTCCAGGTATAAGGCCATATCATCTGTGAAGAATGAGAGCTTAATTTCTTCTGATCCCATTTCGATACCCTGATCACTTTCTCTTGCCTGATTGTGATGGCTAAGACTTCCATTACTATGTTGAATAGCAGTGGAGACAATGTGCATCTTTGTCTAATTCCTGATCTCCATGGAAATATTTTCAGTTTTACTTCATTCAATATGATATTGGTTGTGGGTTTGCTGTAGATGACCTGTATCAGTTTGAGAAATTACCCAGCTAAGCCTATTTTCTTAAATGTTCTGATAATGAAAGGATGCTAGATGTTATCAAAAGCTTTTCTGCATCAATTGAAAGAATCATATGGTCTTTGTTTTTCATTTTATTTATGCAATGTATTATAATTATAGATTTGTATATGTCGAACGAACCTTGTAACCCTGGAATAAAACCAACTTAATCATTGTGTATAATTTGTTGATGTGTTGTTTGTTGAATTCTGTTTGCTCAGATCTTATTGAATATTTTTGCATCAATATTCATTAATGATATTGGTCTATAATTTTCTTTCTTTGTTGGATCCTTTTCTGGTTTGGGAATAAGGGTGATATTTATTTCATAGAACATGTGGGACATATTTCTTCCTTTTTTGTTCTGGAAAAGTTTGTATTATATAGGTGTTAGTTCCTCTTTAAAGGTTTGGTAGAATTCTGATGTGAAGCCATCTGGTCCCAGATTTTTCTTTTTTGGACATTTTGTATAGTTGATATTGTTTTAGCGACTGATCAAGATTTCTAATTCTTTCTGGCTTAATCTAGGAAGATTGCATGCTTCCAGGTATTGGTTCATTTCTTTCTGATTTTCATATTTCTGGGTTGTTTGTAGTAATCATTGAGGATTTTTTTTTAATTTCTTGAGTGTCAGTTGTTATTTCTCCTTTATCATTTATAATTAATAATATTAGAAATTTGACTTTTCTGTTTCTGGTTAGGTTAGCCAAAGGTTTATCAGTTTTTTTAATCTTTTCAAAAACCCACTTTTTGTTTCATTAATCTTCTGAATGATTCTTTTGTTGTCAATTTCATTCAATTCTACCCTAATTTTGGTTATTTTTCATCTGCTGCTCATTTTGGAGTTGGAATATTCTTCCTTTTCCAGTTGCTTGAGATGATGCATTAGTTGTTGGCTTCCACTCTTTCTGTTTTCTTCATGAAAGCTTCCAGTACTATAAATTTCCCTCTTAGGACTGCTTTTGCAGTATCCCATAGGTTTTGATGATTTGTGTATTCATTATCATTTTGTTCTAAAAATTTAGTGATTTCTTTCTGAGTCTCATCTTTGACCCAGCTATCATTCAGCCTATGATTATTTAGTTTCCATGACATTGTTTTAGTATGAAGACTCCAACTTTTATTCTGTGATGGTCTGAGAAGATACAAGGAAAAATCTCTATTCTTTTAATTTTGTTGAGGTTAGGCTTGTGTTCTAAGGCTGATTGATGGGCTGATGAGAAGAAAATATATATTCAGATTTATTAGAATGAAATGTTCTTCAGAGGTCTTTTAAGTCCATTTGTTCTAGCGTCAAGTTTAAGTCTAATATTTCTGGGGTTTTTTGTTTGTTTGTTTGTTTGTTTTGTTTTGTTTGTTTGTTTTTGGCTGTGGCTGGGTTTGAACCCACCACTTCTGGCATATGGGGCCAGCAACCTACTCCTTTGAGCCACAGACGACATCCTCTAATATATCTCTGTTTATTTTCTTTTTGGAAGATCTATCCAAAACTGTCAAAGGGTTAAAATCTCCAACTATTAATAGGGCAGGAAGATATCAATTGTTAATATCCATTAGGATTTGCTTTATAAATTGAGAAGCATTCTTGTAGGGTGCATAAATGTTAATTATCAAAATCTCTTCATATAGGGTATTTACCTTGACTAATATGTAGTGACCATTCTTATCTTTATTTATCTGTATTGGTTTAAAGCCAATTATATCTGCAAATAAAATTGCAACCCCTGCTTTTTACAATTTCCATTTTCCTGTATGATAGATGTGCATCCCTTCACTCTGAGTCTATTTTTATCCTTTAAGGTAAGATGAGATTATTCTATGCAGCAGTTATCTGGTCTGAGTTTATGTATCCAGTCAGCCAACCTCTCTCTCTTTAGAGGATAATTTAAAGCATTCTTTTTAATTGAGAGAATTGATAAGCATAGTAGTGTTTTGGGTGTCATGTTTTCAAATGTCCAGTGGATATTTTTAATCCTTTCACCATTATGGATGTTAGGTTTTGTTCAAGGATTTTGAGGTAAGTTTACTTTGGTTGTAGACCATTGTGCAGGCCATTGTGGAAGATGCATCTGAGAATATCCTTGAGAGCTGGTTTAGTTATGGCAAATTTCTTCAACATATGTATGTCAGTAAAGTATTTGATTTCTTCATCACAAAGAAACTCAGTTTAGCTAGATACAGGATACTGGGCTGAAAGTTGTTTTGTTTTAGGATATTGAAGGTCAATGACCATCCTCTTCTGGTTTGAAAAATTTCAGCTGAGAAATTTGCAGTCATTCTAATATGCTTCCCCTTGTAGGTTATGATTTTTTTTTAACCTCTGGCTGCTTGCAGAATTTTCTCCTTCATCTTAACTTTGGCAAAGTTAATCATAATGTATGCAGGAGATGCTTTATTTTGATTGCATCATTCTGAGGTTCTGAAATCGTCTACTATCTAAATTTCTGTATCTCTTTCAATGCTCGGGAAATTCTTCTCCATAATCTCTTGGAGTAGAACATCTTACCTTTACAACCATCTTCTTGTCCTTCAGGAATTCTTATAAGATGAATTATTGTTCTTTTGGAATGGTCCCACAACTCTCTCAGGGAATGATAAATTTTTGCTCTCAATTTGTCTGCCTCTTTGAGTTTTTAAGAATGTTCAAAAGCTTTGTCTTCAATTTCATAAATCCTGTCTTCTGCCTGGTCAACTCTTTTACTGAGGGATTGTACTGTATTTCAGAGCTCTTGGAATAAATTTTCATTGTCTTGAGCTCTGCTATCTCTTTTTTCATTGTGTTCATATCTTTGGTGACTTTGTCTTTGACTTCACTAATTTCTTGAGACAACTTTAGAACTACTCTTTGGATTTCAATTTCTAACTTTTCTTCCAATCTGTTCATCTCATTATCCATTCATAGTCTGAATTCTATTTCTGATATTTCAACCATTTGTCTATGCATGGCATCTTCAGATGTATCTCCTTTATTGTTCCTTGTGGGGGTTGATCTACTCTGTTTATTCATGTTGCCAGAGTTCTTTCATTGGTTCTGCCCCATGACTATTTTCCACTGTTTTGTTATTAAAACTGGTAGGGTGAGATTGAACTGGTAGTCCCAAGTAATAGAATCAATCAGCCCCTTACCAGAGCATGAGGCCTTATAATTGTGGCTTATCCCCTACAAACTTACAAAGGGCCCTTTCAGAGTTTCAACCAGAGACTCTGTGGACCCACTTGGTGAGAGCACAATCTGTCTTTGTTTTAAAATCATCCAACCTCTACCCTATTCTAAGGAGCCATAGTATAAGGTTTAAATCTCAGCTGGGGGGAGATACAGACAGTTGCAGCACCCTGCCCCCACCATTAAGTTCTTTTCTGCTACAGAACTTCAAAGGTCAACCTCAGAGTATCCCTGTGTGGACAGCCCCAGCCATGCATTCAAATCAAATTTTCTCAGGCAGAACAAACCCTGCTCCACAGAGAGGGATCCAAGGGTCTCCAACTGCAAATCCATAGTCAGTTCTGTCCCACAACCCTGAGGGTATGGAGGCCAGTTCCCTCTGATGAGCTGCCAATTACCTGTCAAAGTTCCAACTGGGCATCAGTGCACCAGCCCCCCATGCACAATCAAAACCAGGAGTTGGAGACCCCTCCTGCTGGGCTCTGTTGGCACCAGGTATCCATGCTTCTGCTTGCCCACTCAGCTGGAGCCAGGGTCCATGCTCTGGCCCATGGAACTCAGTCCACACTGGCATCTGCATCTCTGCTCACTGGCTCAGTTGGAGCCAGGGGGCCATGCCCCCACCTACAAGGCTCAGTTCACACTCAATGTGCCTCTGCTCACAGGCCTAGTTGGTTCCTGGGATCCTCTCCCCTGCCATCTGGCCCAGTCCACACCAAGCGACCACTTCCCTACTTGTGGGCACCATCAGGGCCAGGAGGTTCTGCACCCCCTACTTCCAGACACAGCCCAAATCAGGGGTCAACACCACCACTGCCAAAGTCATAATTAGGGGACTTCTCCTCCTCCTGATGTGTGTCCCTTTATTCCTGAGCCTTCTTTATTCCCCACGAGTCACAGATTCCATGCTAATGTTCAGCAGTCTACACTACACCTTAATCTCTCAGGAAAAGACCAAACACTTTGGGCTCTGCAGGGAGCAGAACTTCAGACTGTCACACAAGGGAGGAAGGGTGGCCTCGGAGTTTAGAATTGTGGGTGGAAAAAGTATTTGTTCAAGGAGTGGCTCAAGGAGTAGGGTGCTGGCCCCTGAGGGTGTCTGAGGGTGGTGGGTTCAAACCGAGTCCTGGCCAAAATAACTGAAAAAAAAAAAAGTATTTGTTTAATTTTAGGCCAGGCAGGGTGGTGTCTTCATTCATAATGGGTCCTCCCTGGAGAAGGCAACCCAGTGTTTAGTGGCTTTCTCCAGTGAGGTCAAATGAGAGATCTTTTGTCCTCTGAGAACTTATAAGAGCGCATGGTGAACCTTTCCACTTTGGGGAGGAAAGTCTTCTGTCCTCTAGATGAAAGGCTTTGTACCTGTAATGTGTTTTCTTGAATGTTCTTCCTTGGAGTCACACCTTGCAGAACTTCTTTCTTGACTCAGCTCCCAACTTTTGGTTTCATAGAGTCCAATTCTGACCAGTTTTTCTCCCTCTAGTCAGGAGCCTCTGCCAAGTGATGCTACTAGTCAGTCATCTTCCCCAGAACCATTCCTTCAAATAGTATATTTTATCTACTTGGTCTACTAAGAACTAAAAAAGGTATCTAAAAATTCTCATTACTGGTTTAAAGTTCTTTCTTCTCATTTTCTTTTGATTCTTGCAGCTTTTATTTCTATATTTTCTTGTCAGGATCTTGCTGTATAGAAATTTCTGAGTTTTCTCTTCACTGTAGAGCTGTGGTCCCCAACCCTGGCCACAGACTGGTATTGTCCATGGCCTGCTAGGAACCGGACCACACAGCAGGAGGTGAGTGGGAGGGAAATGAGCAAAACTTCATCGGTATTTACAGCCACTCCCCCTTGCTCATATCAGCACCTGAGCTCCACCTTCCATCATATAAATGGTGGCATTAGATTCTCATATGAGTGTGAACCATACTGTAAAATTGTGTACATGAAGGATATGGGTTTCACACTCCTTATGAGACTTTAATGCCTGATAATCTGAGGTGGAGATGTGATGAATTTAATCATCTCCAAAATATTCCCCCACCCCAGGTCTGTGAAAAAATTGTCTTCCATGAAACCAGTCCCTAGTATCCAAAAGGCTGAGGACTTCTACTATAGGTGACTATCTGTACAAAGATTATAATGCAGGATTCTCTGTTTGATTAAACAATTTTCTTTAAATTTGTCTGGCACTCATTTTGTGGCCTTTGATTTCTTTTGCTTCCAACTTACATGGTGTGTCTTTTCCATTCTTTTAAAATAAACTGTGGTAAAATAGACATAAACTGTATCATCCTAAACATTTTTTTTTTTTTTGAGACAGAGCCTTAAGCTGTCCCCCTGGGCAGAGTGCCGTGGCATTACAGCTCACAGCAACCTCCAACTCCTGGGCTCAAGCGAGTCTCCTGCCTCCACCTCCCAAGTAGCTGGGACCATAGGCGCCCGCCACAACGCTCGGCTATTTTTTTTGGTTGCAGCCATCATTGTTGTTTGGCGGGTCGGGCTGGGGATTCGAACCCGCCACCTTAGGTGTACGTGGCTGGTGCCTTAGCCGGTTGAGCTATAGGCGCCGAGCCATCCTAAACATTTTTTAAGTGTACAGTTTACTGGCATCAGGCACGTTCACATCCATCACCACCATCCATTTCCAGAACTCTTTTCATTTTGCCAAACTGAAACTTTTGTCAAACAATAATTACTCATTCCCTCCTCCTTTTATTTCCAATGACCATCATAATACTTTCTGTCTCCATGAATTTGACTACTCTGGGTGCCTCCCAAAGGAATGAATCATGGAATATTTGTTCTTTTGTGATTGGCTTATTTCGCTGAGTATAATGTTCTCAAGGTTAGTTTCTACTGTAGCATGTGTCAGAATTTCCTTCTCTTCAATGCTGAATAATACGCTATTGCCTGCATGTACCACGTTCTGGTTATCTCATCATCTGCCAATGAAAATTTTGGATATTTCAAATAATATTGCTATGAACATGAGTGTACCAATATCTCCTTAATTCTGCTTTCAGTTATTTTGGGTATATACCCAGAAATAGAAATCCTGAGTCATATGATAATTTTATTTTTAATTTTCCAAAGAACTGAAAACTGTTTCCATAGTAGTGTATTATTTTACATTCCCACAAATAATGCATAAGGGCTTCAATTTTCCTATATCCTTGTCAACACTTACTATTTTGTGTTTTTCTGATAGTACCTGTCCTAATGGATATGATTTTGACTTAAAATTTCCTGCTCATTAGTGATGTTGAGCATCTTTTCATGTGCTTATCAGACATTTGTATTTATTCCTTGGAGGAATGTCTAGTCAAGTATTTGTCCTATAGTTTAAATCATATTTTATTATTGTATTATGGTTTTTTTAATATATTATGGGTATTAATCTCCTATTAGATGTTTAATTTGCATGTATTTTCTACCATTCAATGTGTTGCTTTTTCACTGTGTTTTTAATTCTGATATAGTCCAACTTATTTTTTTTCTTTTGTTGATAAAATATATCATTGCAAAATGCAATATTTTGAAGCTTTTCTTATGTTTTTTCTAAGAGTTTTATAGTTTTGGGTCATACATTTATGTCTTTGATCACTTTTCCCTTCTTTTTGCTTACAAACTTTTATAATCATTTAGTTTCAGGTGTGTTGGGCTTCATTTTTGGATTAAACTTGAGAGTTATTATTTTGTCATTGGATTTCTTTTACATGTTTGCTAGGGTGAAAGACAAGTTAACGATTTTGTATATCAATTCGCTTTTCTGGTTTTTTGTGTGTTTTTCAGTTTCTCTGGTCATTCTACCTTTTCCTCCTATAGTAGAGGTGCATAATAAATCAGCAGAAATGATGAGTGTGGTGAACATGGTGATCCTGTTTCTGGTCCACACATATTTAAGGAAGGCTGTCTATTGTTTTTATGTTGAAAAATCTCTTTACTAGATTTTTTTGGCTGAACTTGTACATCCCCCTCAGAGGTTACCATATTATTACAAAGTTTTCTAGCCTAAATTGTTTCTGAAGATTAAGGACCCAAGTCTGGAAGCTTTTTTACTTTACTAATTTTTTTTTTATTGTTATGGTTATTGTATTATTTCTTATTTCTCAAGTGAAAGTGACTTGTCAATCTATGTCTTGGTGTTGTTCTTATCAATTTCTCTTCAACACATTGCTTCAATAATTATAATACAGGAAAATATTATATTTATTGAGCAAAAATGATAACATGAAATAAGGTTAAAATTAAGCAGGAAGAGATACTCTCTACCTTTATGGAGTTTATAGTTAAGTGGGAACGAAAACTATTCATTAAATTATCACAGAAATAAATGACATATGTCAGGGAACTTAGAGTTTTAATCAGAGGATGGACTGCTTCTGAAAAACTGGAGAGAATGAGTGGGCATCAGTTTATTGAAGTGAGGCAATAGGAGAGGCTCAAGGATGCAGGATGCAGCAAATCCCTAAGTAAAAATTCCCAGTCTGGAGATGGTCTGGATACTTTGGCAGGGGTCAGGCAGCTGGGAGTCTTATTGATAATGTTAATAATTTGGGTCTCAGTTATAAGAGCAATGAAAAACTTCTAAAGAGGTCTAAGCCTATTAACAAATGATCAGATTTATCCTTTGAGAAGACCACTCATACAACATTAAAGAAAATGAATTGATAATAATGTGAGCAAATGTGAGTTTACTGTTGCCAGCACTTACACAGACGCCCAGGAGGAGAAAGAAAGAACATGGGTAGATTGCTATAGAGTTGGAGTGAGTGGAATTGTTTGAAACACAAGAAATGAAATTGAGATATGTCAGTGTTGAGATGAATGAGGAAAACAGAGCTCTCATTAAAGACAGAACAGTGAAAGAGGATCATTTGTAGGGGATAGGAAATTAATAATCTGGTTTTGTCTCATCCATTTATTAAGTTGTGCAATAAAAATGTGATGATTGACAAGATGGCAAATTAGAGACAGCTTTCTTGAACCCAAGCATGCTGAGATTGAGAAGACAAGACTCCAGACATCTCTGGATTGTGGGCTCTGTCTGGAAACATCCATTCAGGGGCACAAGGAAGCAGCAGAAAACTTCAGGACCCCAAGAGGAGAGCAAAAGCAGAGAAGTGTCAAGTGTTTGGATTGGGCCGAGGGGCAGAGGCCAATGAGCCATGGCAGCTGCAGTGGCAGTGAGAGTTTGCAGACAGGGAAGGCGTTCCCTGAGTTTTTGATTTTGTTGTTGTTGTTGTTGTTGTTTTTATTTTGTTTTCTTTGTTTTGTTTTGACTTGGGCAATTGCTTGAGTTACTTTGGGTGAGTTAGCAGGTGACTCTGAACAGTGCCCAGACTCTGTGACTGAGCCCCTGGGGAGGAGTGGAGCTTTCATTGTTCAGGAGAGCTTCAAGAGAGCTGCAGACCAGTGCAGCCTTTGTGGGAGAGCTGCCTTGAAGATCAGCCCTCAGGGTCTTAGTATGAAGCCATTCCCACCACGTCTGATAAGAGAGAAGTCACTTCTGGCAAGATCATAGCAACACAACCCACACTTTCCAACAGTTTGGAAAGGTCAAGACATGTCTATTAGGTAGGCTGAGGAGAGCTTCAGGCTCCAAATCTTGTGGGGGTTATTAAAATAACAACAAGTAGTAACTTCCTCTTTCCAGTCTGTGTGAGCTTGTCAAATGAGTGCAATTGTTTCCAATTCAGAGCTCCCTTTACATAGTCTTTTCATTTTGTCCTGAACAAGGGAGATTGGGCAGCAGAAATGGCAGGAGGGGAGGTTCCAGAAGGCCATAGATTTGCTTCTATGAAGGTCCCCGTGCTACCACCTCTACCTGGACAATGCCATCACTTTTCCTGGTGTGCAGCAGGGGCTGAGCCATCATCACTGCTGATGAGCACTCCCTGACTTCCTGGGGAGGAAAGTGAACAGACTGTATCCAGCCCTGCCTGGCACCCTGGAGTGCACATGTGAGATCTCATCTAGTCCCTACACACATGCTTTGGTGCCAGTATCTTCATCTTTATGTTTTAGATGAAGGATCTAAGGTAGAAGACAATTGGCTCTAGTCATACTCCTTGCGGACATTTGAACCCAAGTTCATCTCATTCCAAAACCTATATTTTTCCAGTGGATTCTCTGGAACAAGATATTTTCCTTACATGTTTTCCTCTTAACTATTTGAAAAGTGCTTTTGCATAAGGTATCCTTTTATTCTAGTAACAAACTATTAATAGATTGTTGTGTATCAGTGTTCCTATTTTACCGACAGGGAATCTCAGGCTGTGAAAAAGCAACATGTAAGAGTAGTGACGGTATCATCTGATTCCAAACTCTGTATCATGGAGTAGAAAGACCTGTTTAACCACTTTTCCAACTTTATAACAGGTAAGCATAGCAGATAGGTTCCCTGCCATACGTGGCAAGATTCTGCCGGATTTCATTTCTTGAACAAATATTGTGCTAGATTACAGGTGGGCAAGGAGTCCTTGTTCCTCCATCCTTTCAGAGGTGAAGTCTTACTCTCCGCCTTAAAACAGGGCTTGATCAGTAAAATTCAATGGACATGAAGTTCCGCTACTTTTGTGGCTAAAGTAGCAGAACATCAATGAATAGATGTTTCATAGACACAAAGTCTATGAAAGCAGTGGGAAGAGATCAAAATCTCTGTTGTATGAACTCCTCACATTGTCTGTTTTTGAAATACACTGAACCAGACTGAATGGTCAATAGTAGTATGCTAGACAGGATTGTTTGAACCAAGGAAGTGAGTGGAGGCTTTTAGTGATTTACTTCATTGGGATATATTTCTATGAGTCAAAAGTAGTGACAGGAAGCTAGAAGACTGGCAAAGTGTCACAAGGCTGTGATAGCTGGAGATGTGGTCTATTTGCTGCTACTAGCATATGTGTGAGGGCAAAGCTCATGAGAATGGTGGCTTTTAAATGGTAATACCTCTGTTAGTGAAGAGGATGGTTCTACCCACAGTTAAATGTCAAGGACTTTGTCACTAGAAGTAGAATTAAAACTTGGGGCTGAATTCTAGTGGTTTAAGTTTTTCAATGATCTTATTAAACTCTCTAATAACACAATTTTATTTGAAACACTGTAGAGCAGCATATTAGTCAGGATTCTCTAGAGAAACAGAACCATTAGTTGTATAACAGGAGATTTATTCTAGGAATTGGCTAATACAATTGTGAGGCTGAGAAGTCCACTACATGCTGTTTATGTTGGACAGCTGGAAAAGCCATCAGTATAGTTCAGTTCATGCCTGAAAGTCTGAGACCCAAGAGTTCTAATGTCCAAGGGCAGGAGAAGATGGGTGTCCCCGATCAAGGAAAGAGAAACAGAGATAAGTATAGATCACTGAAAATCTAGGAGGCTCTCACCCATTTAAGCCATTAAAAGAGAGAGAAAGAGAAAGAATTCACCCTTCCTCCACATTTGCTCAATTCTGGCCCTCAGTGGACTACCAGAAATACCTTCACAGACACACTCCAAATTACTACTACCAGAAGCTTTCTGGACATCCTCAGCCTCCCCTTGGGAAGAGTTAAGTTATGCTAAACTCTAGTTTGGCAGGGGAAAGCTTGCACTCAGCTGCCATCATCCTGGTTTTAATGATTCAGGCTAACTCTTTGACCAAGATTTTCAGAAACTTATTTTTTTCACTATGGTTACTAATTGTGGTTTAGAAATAATTTTATTTTATTAAATGCCTTTTTATCTATTAAGATGGGCATAAATTTTCCCATGATAACTCCAGGTATAAAAATTTCACAGTTCCATTTTTTAAAAAAATATATAGCTAATTAAATATAGCTTGAGCTCCCACTCACCAGGTTAGGTAAGACATACAGGATCTGCCAATATGAGGGGAACCCTTCCCCTATCCTGTCCCCCTAGTCTTAGAGCTCCTAGCCTAGGCCTGCAGGGTATATTTGAGGGTGGCCAGCTTCCTATATGTTCACCCACGGGGACCTGGGCTGCTGAGGATGTACCTCCACAGGCCATGGGACCTTCTTCTAGGGGATTGACTCTGAGTGAAGCAAGGGTATCAGACATACTTTCTGCATTCATGGAATACTCTGCTTCTGTGAGGGCTCATCTTTCTTGGATGTTGGCCTACAAAACAGAAGATGTGTGATACAATTAGAATGCATAGGGGAGGGGAAAGGTTTGAGTAAGGGGAATTACATGGAATAAGCACAACTTATAGTCTGGTTTGGTAACATTCTATAGGTTTCCCTAACTCCTGAAAGGAATGCCCTATAATCCTCAAAAAACATAATTAATTTACATCTGTATACTGTCACCAGTGAGACATTTTGGGAAATGATTGCAATTATGTAACTAAGTCAGACGAATCATAAATTGTGTGGTTTTTTTTTTTTTTTTGGTGTTTTGTTTTAAAAACAGACTCTTCCCATAATTAAATCAATGTGTACTAATTGTAGAACAATTTGATAATACAGAAAAGACTACAACGAGGAAAGTTAATATTCCCCATGATTCCATCACAGAGATAATCATTGCAATGCTTTTGTATTTTCCTTCTAGATTTTGTCTTTAAACACCAATTGTGTACCTAAATACTTCTGTATTTTGGTAGCTGAGATATTAGAGCATATTAATTTTTTTTTTTTTTTGCCATTT
>NW_003852679.1:1051863-1060877 GCF_000181295.1 Otolemur garnettii
GTTTACCTTGTTTGGAGGCCTTATCAGAACTGTTCAGTTGGTGGCCTCTTCTGGTTGCCCAGCGAGAGAAAGGCAGAGCGTGTCTGTTGCCTACTCCCAGTTCTCGGGTGCTGGGTCAACTGGGTGCAGTGGAACGGCAGCAGCTGCACGGGAATGTGCGTGGCCAGATTAGACCTCATTCAGCCTGTATTTTATGTTCTTAAATGATCTTCCTTGGATTTATAGCTTGCCGAACTTCTTTCTGGGCTCAGCTCCCCGTCTTTGACTTCATAGATTCTGATTCCAACCAGTTTTTCTTCCTTTGTTCAGGAGCCTCTGACCAGGGTTGCTACCAGTCGGCCATCTTCCCAGAATTCACAGCCGATTTGTTTCTTTCTAATGGACAGCGAAACTCTACCTGGGAACTAAAAGCGTTGAAAGATGGCTTCTCATTCTCTCCCCCAGTTTCTGCTCCAAGGACCGTGGATAAAAGATTTAAATCTAAGGCATGAAACAATAAAAATCCTCCAAGAAAATGCAGGGAAAACACTTTAAGATATCAGCCTGGGTAAAGATTCTATGAAGAAGACTTCCATGGCAATTGCAACAACAACAAAAGCAAATGGGACTTAATTAGACTGAATAGCTTCTGTACAGCTGAGGAAACAACAACCAAAGCAAACAGATAATCTACAGAATGGGAAAAAATATTTACATATTATAAATCAAACAAAAGCTTGATAACTAGTATCTACAGAGAACTCAAATTAATCAACAACAAAAAAAAGAGCCATCACTCCCATAAATCACTGGGCAAGAGACATGAATAGACCCTTCTCTAAAGAAGAACAGAGGAATGGCTAATAAGCATATGAAAAAAGCTCATCATCTCTAATCATCAGAGAAATGCAAATCAAAACCATCCTAAGATATCGCCTAACCCCTGTGAAAATGGCCCACATCACAAAGTCTCAAAGTTCAGATGCTGGTGTGGATATGTAGAGAAGGGAACACTTTTACACTGCTGGTGGTACTGTAGAATAATATAACCTTTTTGGAAGGAATTTTGGAGAACCCTCAAAGAACTCAAACTAGACCTCCCATTTGATCCTGCAATCCCATTACTGGGTATGTACTCAGAAGAAAAAAAAAATTATCATAAGGATTTTTTATTAAACTGTTTATTGCCATTCAATTCATAATTGCCAAAATGTGGAAACAGCCTAAAGGCCCACCAACCCAGAAATGCATTAACAAGGTGCAGTATATGTATGTCACAGAATACTATTCAGCCACTAAAAAAGATGGAGACTTTACATTTTTTGTATTAACCTGGATGGAGGTGGAACACATTCTTCTTAGTAAAGCATCACAAGAATGGAGAAGCAAGAATCCAATGTATTCTATTCTAATATGAAGGCAGTAGATTACCAAATACAAGGTGAGGGGTAAGGGATTAGGGAAAGGACAGGAGGGAGAAGGATGGGGGGTCATGGTGTATGCCACGTCTCTTGGAGGTGGGACACAGTTATAAGAGGGACTTTACCTAATTAATGCAATCAGTGTAACCTAATTCTTTGTACCCTCAGTGAATCACAAACAACAAAAACAAACAAACAAGAGAACACTCAGAGTATATGTTACTCATATGGGATCTGACCGCTTGTGTTATTTTTGTTGTTTTGTGTACAGCCCACATAGCTCATTGGATTAAAACCTATTTTAAAGGGGATACAGTATAGAATAGGTAGCATTTTATTATTGGAAAATTGTAGGGTTTATGAAAATTTACAATTTGTGACAATTTCAAGAAAAGTCTGTCCTGTGACATCCTCACCTCTCAAGCTGGCTCCAGTGCCTCCCTCTCCTGACTCACTTTGCTCTCAGGGCGCCTCTGTCACTGCACCCATTCCTTTCCATTTTCTACTACTGTGTGTTGGTCACTTAAGCACAGACTGAAAAGTTCATTAAGGATCTCGAAAGCAAATGCTGATGAACTTCCCTGAAATAAAAAGCATGAACTAATAACTTCCTAAGATTCATTGTATCAGCCACCCCAGATGATTTCAATCACCTCCTCACTGATCTCCAGCTGCAACATTCTATTTGTAACTCAGCAACCAGAATTATCCTTTAAAAACTGTCAGAGAGTGTCACTCCTCTTGGTAAAACCCTCCAATAACTCCCTGATTCACTGGGAATAAAAGCCAAGTCCTTATAGTGGCCTGAGATTCCTGCATGATATAGCCCCTTTCAGACCTCTTCTAGCTTTCTTAAAATTCCAGCTACAACAGCCTGTTTCCCTCAGGTACAACTGGTATGTTCCTTCAGGGACTTGCACCTGCTCTTCCATCTTTCCTTGGAATAAGCTCACTGCAGTATCTGAATGGTTGACTCTTTCACCACACTCCCATGTCTGCCCAAACATCACTTTACCAATGAGAGCATTTTCATCCACCCCGGGCACCTCCCTACCTTTATTGCTTTATTGCTTTATTCAACCCCTATCTTTTACCCCTGTCCACTGCACAGCACATCAGAGGCACATTTGTTTCTTTCACTGAGTGTGGCCTCGCCTATGTCCCACAGCAGTCCCTACTGTCCTAAGGTTCTGAGAAGAACCCCTGCTAGGTTTACAGTCTCCTGTCTTCTTCAATTTGACATTTATGCACCTTTTGTCCAGACAAAGCACGCCAGAGGTTGGGGCCCTGAATATGTGACTGCACTTCAAGAGAGGGAGCAGAGAAGGGAACATCAGCTTGCAATGGGGCATCCGGCAGGTCTGCATGACTCAACACAAATAAATAACACCTACTTGATCCATTTGCATTGAACTGAGGGACTCAGAGTGGCCAATGCCAGCAAGCCCTTAGCATGGAGAGACAAGTGTATAGCCCCTTCTTATGATCCTCATAGCCTCATAGATTTTTATTGAAGTCAAGCATGGCAGAATGTAGCACAGTGGAAAGCTTGAAAGAGAGGGTAAAGATTACAAAAAGTTTAGCTATGTGACTACATGACTGAACTCTTAACACATTCTGTTTACTGTGAGAGAGTATACCCAAGAAGGGTGAGGTCTAGGAGAACAGGTCTCACAGAGACCACAAGAGTACACCTGTGGGGTCCTCTCCATAGTGACTCAGCTCTTGGGAATTTGCAAACTTAACTTCCTGGAACTTGGAAATTTCCAAGTTCTGTGAAATACTGTAGTTCTGTAGGAGCTGGAATAGCATCTTCTGCTTAATTCAAACTGGCCAATGAGAGGGGTACCTGTGAGATGGAACTTTTTGAATTTCAATAAAAAGGGAAGGACCAAGCCAGTCAGGGAGGGTAGCCATTTGGAATTCTATTCTGTAAGCTCCTGGCTGATAAATAAAGCCCTTCCTCCTACTGAGAGAGGATACTAGAGAGGGGCGAGGTCCTGGAGAACAAGTCTTCTCAGGGAGACCATGAGGATGCACCTGCAGGGCCCTCTCCATGGTGACTCAGCTCTTGGGAATTTGTGGGCTTAACTTCCTGGAACTTGGAAATTTCCAAGTTCTCTGAAACCCTGTAGTTCTATAAGGGCTGAAGTAGCATCTCCTGCTTGATTCAAACTGGCCAATGGGAAGGGTACCTGTGGGGTGAAACTTTTTGACTGTCAATAAAAAGGGAAAGACCAAGTCAGTCGGGAAGCTCAGCCATTTGGAAATCTTCTATGCCGTAAGCTCCCAGCCAATGAATAAAGCCCTTCCTCTTATAACTATAGTGTTTGGGTGCTCTTTCTCTCCATTGGGCCTCGTCTTCCTGCAACATTATAAATGTAGTGTTTGGGTGCTTTTTCTCTCTGTTCGGCCTCTTCTTCCTGGAACAACTACACTTCTGTTTTGCCTTTTCTTTGTCACTGCTATGACATAAGGTTGAGATAGGTAGCAATGTCTGGTAAGTACTACTTTCAGAGCTCAGGGCCAGCAGTGATGTTTGGCTTTTGTCCACATTACTCTGTCCCTATTGTCTTGCACTTTTAATCTTATGCTCTATCCTAAGCTGGGGCCCACATGTGTCCCAGTTTTGACAGCAGCACTGGGATGTGTTGTTAAAAGGAGGCACACAGTTACTGATGCTACAGTGGATTGTCCCTGGGTCCATTGCTGTAGAGAGCAGGCTATGAGATGATAGAGAGCAGGCTGTAAGATGGAAGAACCCTCATGGCCTGGGGAACATTCAGAGAATAAATCCCCAACTGCTTCCTCCATTCCCAAAGCAGCCATTTTCCTTTCTTCATGCTCCCTCTGCCAGAAGTCACATAGTCCTTTCTTTCTATAGTTAACTATGCAGAGATCCTTGAGTTCTCTCCCTTCTTTCTCCTTGTCATATGCTAATGAAGTTGAGTAGTTACCACTAAGTCACATAGTTTTTCCTTTGTTCTATCAACTATGCTGAAATCCTTGTGATCTTACTCTTTCTTACTTCTTGTCATATGTTCATGAAGTTGAGCAGAAACCATTAACAAGATGGTTTGTCTTTATTAAAGTCATTTATATTTTCATATTGTACTATAAGACCAAAACTATATCTTTTGTTTATGCTACTTCCCCATTTTGCCTATGTTACTTCCCCCTGGAAAACCCTGTAAAAATGCTATAAAATAAAGCTAATTTTGTGCTTTGAGGATGGCTATAGCCATAAGCTCAGTCAGACATCTGGATTCCATCCTTTGTTTCTGTATCTTCTCTTATGCTGTATTTTCCTTACCCGCCATCAATTCCACTCTGGTTTGTGACATGTTGCAAGTGTTTGAAACACAAATGCAGAAGCAATGATACAGCCAAACACCCCTGTCCTATGAGTTTCACAGAAAATGCTGGGGACAAAGTGGCATGTTAAAGGGCAGCATGCTGATTAGCAAGTGGGATCCTGGGTGGGGTTGCAGTTTGGTCCCCCACAACCTTTCCTCTCAGATGCCAGCACCTCCTTCCTCCAACTGGGTGACCCTGTCCAAGTATCCCCTGTGGTGCTCCCCAACACCTACCAATCATGGGAAGCCAGAGCTCCACGACTGCCTGGGGCACCTGACAGCAAGGAGACAGCAGACGCTTCCCTACCCTGAAAAAGCCAATGGATAGGAGAATGGCCACATGGAAAGCATAGGAGACTGACCCAGAAGGGTGAGGGGAATGCATCTCCCCCACCCTGGGATGGGAACAAATGTGGCAGCTGGGACACCTGCAATGCCAGTAAGCCAGCACCTCCTAGCAGGGTGCTGAGTCCAAGGGAGCTCCCCAAGGAGACCCCTAAGAAAAAAAAATCTCTTTCTAAAAGGCTTTCAAACTGAAGAGCCTGTCCTTTAAGAGAAATTGGAGGGGTGGTAGGGGTGACTCTCGTGCCTCCTCACCCACAAAGGAAGAGCAGGAATAGGGAGCAATAGGAGTGACAAAGACAGTGTCCAGGAAGAGAAGGCTCTTGCCACCCCTACACGTTCTCAGGATCCAGGATCCCCAGGCCAAGAGGGCAGAGGCTGGTGCTGCCTCCAAGGGGGAGACACAGAAGAGGCAGGTCTTAGTAGAGGCAGCAGAGCCATCCACCTCTTAATAACTGGAGAGTGGCCTACTCTGGCCAGGGATGAGCACAATGAGTAGCTCGGCAGGGGCAAGTGGATGAGCTCTAAACTGCAAAATCTGTGCTGTCCTTGCAAGGTCACCATTTGGACCTGATGCCCTGGCTGTTCCTCTCTGCCTAGAAAGGGGCTGTGGGCCCCTCCCAGCTACATTCCCCTCTCCTCTCCCTCCCTGGGAGTCTCCTGTCAACCTGGTAATCCTCTTAAAGCCAGTTGAAAGTGTTCCCTTACAGATTTCCAAGTTGGATTAGTGAGGTGAAATGCTCCTGTCTCTGGTTCCCCTCTTTTCTTTTTTCTTTCTTTTTTTTTTTTTTATTGAATAGTAACTGTGTACATTAATGCACTTATGGGGTACAGTGTGAGGTTTTCACAAACAATCCAAAACACTTCCATCAAACTGGTTAACATAGCCTTCACATAATTTTCTCAGTTATTGTGTTAAAACATTCATATTCTACTCATAGAAAGATTCACTTGTACCCTTGTAAGATGAACCACAGAAGTAAACCCTCAAATCCC
The DNA here is from genome assembly GCF_000181295.1 of Otolemur garnettii. NCBI lineage: Eukaryota > Metazoa > Chordata > Mammalia > Primates > Galagidae > Otolemur > Otolemur garnettii. Next base: position 1,057,958 of record NW_003852679.1, read on the forward strand.
CTGGGAAAAAGTATCCAATGTACACACCCCTATTATGAAACTAATTTATACCTTTTATATGAAAGCTATAACCTAATAACAGCCTAAGGATATGGGGAAGGGGGAGGGAGGGGGGAATGGGTGGAGGGAGGGGGACTTGAGGGTTTCCCTCTTTCCCTCTCTTCCTGCCCCACCAAGACAGAAGGCAATTGTTAGTTTTGTTCTCCAGTTCTTTTCCAAGTATGTTTTGCTTACCCAACTCCCCAAATCTCTGAGCCAGAAGTGGGGTGATCATAGTCCCAAACCTTGAGTGTCCAGCCTTTCCCCCATTCAGTTTCTAATCTTTTGTGCTGTGCCTAGTGAGCACATTGCCCCTGTCTGGCCTTTTATAAATGACTAAATAAATGTCTATAAAAACTTCAAACCTCAGGCTGCTAAATCAGCTGCCTCTCCTTCTTGACTTGGTAATCAAATGTTAGGCTTGGGGGTGGATCTGTAAGGTGAAACAACTTTTTATTGTATTTTTCTCCCATTTCTGTAAATAAGTTTTAATGGCCAAGCCCCAAATTTGTACTTTTTCCCCCAACTGCTCAAACCATACTTTTCCACCTCATTCTACTATAACAGGTGGAACAGGAATAAATGTTGCCCTTCCACACACACACAGAGAAAAACAGATTGTAGAAAATGTCTCATTTTCTTCAACAAATAAATTACATGAAAAGACAAAAGATGGGAAAAGAAGAATAGATATACTTTAGAGACACACCAATCAATTGTAGTGTGTGAACATTACCAGGCATATGATTTCTTTTTTTAATAGTGTGAAAAATGTTCCTCGTAAGATAATATGAAATGGATTTTGGATTAAAGTAAGTAATTCTGGTTAAATTTTAGATGTATTGTTTTTAAAAGGGGGCTCTCTTTAGAGATATTTGCTAAAATATTTATAGATAAAATGATAGGCTATCAGAAATATGCTTTAATTAATCTATATGGGGAAACCAGAGTCAGCAGAACAAGACTGTCCAAGAACTGAAGCAGGCATCAGGGACATGCCTTAATTACACTATTCATTTCATCCATTATACTACTTCTGTCCTTTTTATATGCTTTAAATTTTGTACAATAATGTTGCTGGAAATGTTCGGGCTAGAGTCACAGAGATAAAGCCAGCAGTCAGAATGTTCAGAGAAGCAGAGGACTACAGTTCTCTCAGGCATGTAGCAATTTCACTTTAATTTATTACAAGCTGATATACTCTAACAATACATTGCTCTGCATGTATACATCATAATAGCAAACAAGCTGGCAATAAATGGCTTATACAAGAAAAATAGAAAGTAACTTTAAATAGAATACAAAGTGATCATAAAATTTAATCAATGATTTATCAGGAAAAAACAGATGCAAACTTTAACTAAAAATGCACATTAATTTATATCGATTCTCCCCTCCCCAAGTGCCTTCCAGGAAATTCCAGAGACAATCAGAATCTGTCTTGAGGGTCTTCCTCCTTCATGACTAGCTTTCTAATCACTTTGGAGTGTCTTCAAAAGAAAATCCTTTCATGTGGACTCTGGAAAGTTTTCTTCAAGTGTAAGGGCCAGACCAGCACCATTTTGTTGTCTACTACATAAGCTCTGTTAAAAATGCAGGGCCACTCCCTGCTGCCTCCCCCACACCTGCTTGCACAGCCACCTTAGGCAGACAGCTGCCATAAAAGGCAACAGGTTTCAGTCTCCTTACAATTGCTGTAATAGGCAATAAGTATCAGTTCCCTTGAAGAACTCCCATAATAGGCAATAGGTATCTATTTCCTTGAAATTCAGGTATTCTCCTTCCTAATTAGGCTATACTACCTCTAGCCCTGGTTAAGAAATCCCCTACCCTTCACCTGTACCAATCCTAATCCTCCTTTACTAGTGAAATCATCAACCACCAATCAGGAGTGTACCCGTATCCAACCCTACCCTTCTTGCTTTCTGTACCCCATAAAAACTTGCTCTACCCTGAGTTCGAGGCTCGTCCTCGGCTTGCATGCCAGGAGAGTCCAGGGCCGGGCCTCCCAGACCTGAATAAACGTTTTTTTATGCTTTTTACATCGGAGCGTGTCTCAGACTCGTCTGTTTGGGCTGTTTGGGAGAATAATTTTTCGGACCTAACACAAGCATAAATCAATGGCACTCAAAATTACATTGAGGTTACACTTCTCCCTTTTTGTTTATATTCATGTTGTGCATGATGACAGAAAACACAGCTGTTTGGTGGTTACTAACTTGGTGGGTATAGCAGACCCATCTTCAGACTAAATATAAAACAAATAAAAAAACAATATAGCAAACAATTCTGCAGAAGTTCCAAACAAAGCATTCAATTTAGGTAAAGGATTTAACTTTTCTATTCCATTTGACAATTCTTTTAATATAATATCTCCATCAACACATTTAAGCTTGTTCTGAAACATGGCATATACCTGTTGTTGCAAATTAAGGATATCATTGGTTAAATTGTCATGGTATAACAAATGTTTTTCACTTTATCCCAAGGAAATACAGTTGCATTAAAAGGAACAAGAGTAATACAAAATTAAGTCACATTCCAATCACACCAGAAGTTAATTTGTTTTTGTAGCCTAGAGAATTGATCTTCTAACATCACTACTGTTTGTTCTAAATCTGAAAGTTCCAAGGGACTTGAAGAGAAATTTCTCCAAAGAAGACCGGCATACAGCCTACAGATATATGAAAAAATGCTCACCATCCTTAATCAACAGAGAAATGCAAATCAAAACTACTCTGAGATATCATCTAACTCCAGTAAGATTAGCCCATATCACAAAATCCCAAAACCAGAGATGCTGGTGTGGATGTGGAGAAAAGGGAACACTCCTACACTGCTGGTGGGAATGTAAACTAATATGTTCCTTTTGAAAAGACAT
>NW_003852679.1:1061338-1062761 GCF_000181295.1 Otolemur garnettii
ACAAGTGAATCTTTCTAAGAGTAGAATGTGAACGTTTTAAAACAATAACTGAGAAAATGACATGAAGGCTGTGTTGACCAGTTTGATGGAAGTATTTCGGATTGCATGTGAAAACCCCACACTGTACCCCAGAAGTGCATTAAAGTACATAGTTACCATTCAATAAAAAGAAAAAAAACATCTGAAAGTTCATCATGGATTTCTGTGTCAATTTGTCTCTGAGCAGTCCAAAGTTGTTCAGCGTTCTAGTGCCATTCATCAATGAAGTTTTGGGTTTTGGTGCTTTTAGTCAAAGCGACTCCTGAGGCAGTGGCAGCAGCAGTGACAGCAATTATCCACAAAATGGCTGCTATCAGCATTCCAATGAAATGCTTAGCTCGTTTCAAAACCTTCTTGGCCATTATCTGGACGCTGGACAATGCAGGGGATTCTTCCCAAGGATGGAAAAGCTTCATCTGCAGCCAAACACCTGTTCTTGCTCATTAGAGATATAACTGTTCTTTGAAAACATTAAACTGAACAGAAATGTTGATGCACGTATAAATAGTACAAGTTTGCAAACACCGGATTTCTCCACTGGTTTTTTTCCAATATATAGAAACTTTGAGCCATACAAAAGGCAGCCTTAAACAGGCTTGGACATTACGAGTTGTATCACTGGTAAAAGTCAAGGTTAACTTTTTATCTTGTTGATTATTATATAATCCTCTTACCCAAGCTTGAATAGGGCAGAGTGCAGCCCCAATTTTCCATAAATGATTTTGTTTAGGATATTTTAATAAACTGGGAGAAGGAAGACAGAATCCTCTGTTTCTCCAAATGATGTGACTATGTGCTTCAGTAGAAATTGATGTATGATTTCTTTTCCACTTTAAAGGTCTTAAAGAGTTTTGAGTATGTGTGAAACCTCTGGGGATCCAATCTATGACACTTCCATAGGAAGTATTAGTGACAAAAAATGCATTCTCACCTTTACACTTCATCCAATGCACCCATTCACTCACTTGTGAAAAGGAGTGCATCCAACAAAGAGGTAACACAGGAGGGGCCAAGAAATCATCAACTTTTGTCCCATCAATGAAGAAGGCTGACAAAAGATACATTTTTATCTAGGGAGATTCACTGAAATTATGATTTGTACTTATCCAAGCCCAATACTAGAAAGTTAAACAATTGGGGCTGATTGACAAAGCAAATGGGTGGTCCACTAACACTAGTACTGTAATTAAAAAGTGTCATGTCTTCCTCATTAGGTTTATTTTTTTTTATTTCCCAGAAATTTATTTCTTTATTTTTTAAATTAAATCATAGCAGTGTACATTAATACTATCATGGGGTACAGTGTACTGTTTCTGTATACAATTTGAAATACTTTCATTCAACTGGTTAACATAGCCTTCATGTATTTTTCTTAGTTATTGTG
>NW_003852679.1:1065226-1066198 GCF_000181295.1 Otolemur garnettii
TTTTTTTTCTGATTCCATCCCATGCTGAATTTTCACCATGTGGAGACTGTACCAGAACCTTCAGTCAGTGGCCTTTACTGAAGAAAATGCCAGCTTCCTTTGGTTACCCAGAGAGGCAGAGTGTATCTGTCTGGAAGAGCCTCAGGGATGTGAGCCTTGTTGTTCTCACTGCTGTGGCTGCTGCTTTTTGCCTCATTGTAACACCATTGTAGTATGATTCCCTCTCAACTGACTGCCCTCTTGTAGTTTTGGGGTGGCTGGCCAGGGATGCCAGGAACCTATAGCTCTGGCAGTTCTGGGCCAGCCCAGGGTGGGTGCCTGGTGCAAGGAACTCCTCTGAGGCCACCCATGGGATGTGCACAGCTCTAGCAAGCTGTTCTGGGTCCACCTGGAGCAGAGAAATCCTCTGCCGCCACCCACTGCCCACAGGAGGCATGAAAATCTAGCAAGCAATTCTGGGCCCACGCAGAGCAGGGGACTCCTTTGCTAGCCCCCTCAAGGCATGGCTCTAGCAAGCAGTTCTGGACCTGCTCAGAGTGGGGGACTCCTACGCCATCTCCTGCCAGGCACGTGCCTCTAGCAAGCAGTTATAGGCCCACCCGGAGCAGTGGACTCCTCTGCCATCGCCTGTGGGGCAGGCATGGCTCTCTCAAGAAGTTCTGGGCCTGCATGGAGTGAAAGACACCTCCATTGCTGCCCATCACCTGCTACCCACCACCCATGGGAGGCATGAGGCTCTAGTAAGCAGTTCTGGGGCCTCCTGTGCAGTTGCTTGGAGTGGCGGACTCCTCCACCACCACTCACAGAATGCATATGGGTCTAGCAGGTCTCCAGCTGCAGTACTGGGACAGGCGCTTGGTCTTGCATGGGTGGGTGATGCTGCTCATGTGCCCCCCTTACTGTCTCTGTAGGCAAGACTGGAAGGGTGGACTGGAAATTCAAAATGGCAGTGAAAACATTTGTTCTGTTTTT
>NW_003852679.1:1067269-1067743 GCF_000181295.1 Otolemur garnettii
TTAAAGTAATTAAGGCAATGTGAAGTTTATTTCTAGGTGTATTATTATACTGTTCTTCCCCTTTTTCTTTAAGCAACATATCTTTTAGAATACAATTATGACTTTTAATTATAGCTTGACCTGTGCTGTTGCCAGGGAGACCAGTGATATGTTTAATATTATGTAACTGGAAAAAAGTTTGACATTTATTAGAAATATATGCAGATCTGTTATCTGTTTTAATTGAATGTGGTTTTCTCATAATTGCAAAAGATTCAAGAGATGGGAAATAATAGCATCTGCCCATTCAGAAGTAAATGTAGATGCCCAAGAAAAGTGAGAATATATATCTATAGAATGATGGAATATTTAAAATGGCCAAATTCTAAAATTTGTGTAATATCCATTTGCCAAAGTCGGTTAGCTTGTAGGCCTCTTGGATTAATGGCAGGGAGTAAAGGTGGCATTATTAAAGGTTGACAAGTGGGGCAAGAG
>NW_003852679.1:1067763-1068589 GCF_000181295.1 Otolemur garnettii
GATATAAAGAATGTTTCAAATTAGCAATCTGTATTGATCCAATTAAATGATCAATAGTTCTATATTACACATATAAGAGCTCATTCTAATTCACCTGGACCTCTTGCTGAAGGCAAGCATTCTGCAAGAAGTCTAGGTAAATTAGAATGAGCTCTTATATGTGTAATAGAGAAATGTTGCTTTCGAGAGTGAATTAGTTGTTATAATGTAGAAACGAAAATAATTAATTCTGATTCACTCCAAGGGAGTATAACTGTTTCTATATTCTGCACCACATGCACAGAATATTGTGAATCAGTAACCACATTTAAAGCAATGTCATGAAAATCAGTTAAAAGTAAAATAATAGCAAATAGTTCAGCCTTTTGAACAGATTGATACGGAGATTGTTGGGTTTTAGAATTATGAGGTCCTAAAATAACCTGAAAGACCCATTTATTAGCATCAGTATAAAAAGTGGGAGCATTAACTATAGGTTTTTTTAAAAAAATTTTGAGGTAAAATCCAAGAAGAATTCTTTAAAAATTATGAACATTTATCTATGGGATAATAATTGTCAGTTTCACCTAAAAAGTCAGCAAGTGCTACCTGCCAATATATAGGAAAAGTAAAAAAAATATTTATTTGTTGATTAGTTAAAGGGACAAAAATTTTGTCAGGATCATGTGCTGCTAATTGTCGTAATTTTAAATGACCTTTTAAAATTACAAATGATACTTTATGTATGTATGTTTCCATTTTCTTTGTTGCTTTGTGTGGAAGGAAGCAACTATAAAAGCTTCTTTCTGTGCTAACAATCCAGTGGGTGAATGTTCAGAAGGAAAAA
>NW_003852679.1:1068609-1070646 GCF_000181295.1 Otolemur garnettii
TAATTCTATCAAGCTCAGCTTCTTGTGTATGTCTTTCTAACCATTGTAATTCCTTTTCACCTTCCTTTGTAAGCTGTTTTGAGCTATGTAAAGCGGGATCCACTTTTAACAGGGGCAATAAATGGGTTAAAGTATAAGTAGGTATTCCTAGTACAGATCTAACCCAATTTATATATTCTAATAATTTTTGAAAATAATTAAGTGTTTTTAGTGTATCTCATGTTATTTGGACCTTCTGAGGAATTATATGTTGAGCTGATAATTTATATTCTAAATAATTCCATGGTTCTTGTGTTTGAACCTTCTCTGAGGCAATATAAAGGTCAAAGTTAGCAAGATATTGGCAGGCTTCAGAATATATTTTTTGTAACTCATTATTTGAAGGATGAGGGAATAAAATATCATCCATATATTGTAAACCAATTCCTTCTGGGAATTCTTGCGTACTAAATCCAAAGGTCATTGCACAAATAATTGACAAAGAGTAGGGCTGTTAAAAATACCATGAGGTACAACCTTCTACTGATAATGCTGAGTAGGCTGAGCATTATTTAAAGATGGAATAATAGGGTTGAATACATTGGATACTTTTTATTCCTTTCTTGAGATACTTTGCTAAGAATAATATTTTCCAGCTCCATCCATGTAAACATAAAAGAGGTAAAGTCTCCATCTTTCTTTATGGCTGCATAGTATTCCATGGGGTACATGATAGTATTAATGTACACAGCTATGATTTAATAAAAAAAAATAAATATAATAAATAAAGATGGAATAGTAAATGTAAAATGTTCAGCATCTTTGAGACACAAAAGGATATTTAAAAAACAATCTTTTAAATTAACTATGATAATGGGATAATTTTTTGGAATCAACAATGGGTTTAAGATTTCTAGTTGTAAAGAACCCATGAGCTGAATATCTGCATTGATTTTTCTTAAATCAGTCAACATGCACCATCTGCTGGATTTTTTTCTTGATAACAAAAACAGAAGAATTCCTGGGATGAGTAGATGATTTAATATGGCTTTAGTCTAATTGTTTTTCACAAGAATATGAAGCACTTCTAATTTTTCAGAGGAATGGGCAACTGCTCAACCCATATGGGTTTATCTGTTAGCCATTGTAAAGGCAGGGTGAAGCACTGTGCCATGGACCCTATGGAAAATCCTGTGAAAGAATGGGAAATCCCAAACCAGATCAGTCACCAGCTTGTCTCGTCACTTTGGCCTTAAGAGGAGAGGTGTTTATAGTGGTATTAAAACCCATATTAAACAGCATGTGTTTTGCTGCTGGGGAAATAGTTGGGAAAGATAACATAGAGCCTCATTGTTAAAGCAAATCTCTTCCCCATAGAATTAAGGCAATGGGGGCAACATACAGCTGAAACTGAGCCAGTTGTTTTTCAGATCCAAAGCAATTTAAAACATGAGTGCTTTGTTCAATATCTGTCATTGTTCCAAGTCCTAGAAAGGTAGTTTCAACCCTTTTCTTAGGCCACTTCTTTGGCCACACATAAGAAGCAATAATAGAGACATCAGCTCCTGTGTCTACAAGTCCATTAAGAACAATGCTGTCAGGAAAAGTTACAACACACTGAGGTCCATTGTCATTTATAAGGGCATGCCAAAAACTTACTTTCCTGTACTGCCAAATTCACCTTCTCCTTTTATAGGAGCTGCTTTATCGTTATGGTATGGGAGAATTAGTAACTGGACAACAGGTTGCCCAGCTTCTACAGTAATAGTTTTAGTAGCAGAAGCCATGATTTGAATTTCTCATTCAAAATTAGCATCAGTTATTCCAACATGACCTTATAATCCTTTTAATGTTAAAGTACTACGCTCCAATAGTAGACCTACCATATTCAATGGAACAGGGCCATAAACACCAGTATGTAATTTTACAGGTAAGTTATCTGCAACAATAGTGACTGTTTCATTAACTGGCAAATCTAAGGCCTCGCTATTGTGTGTGGCATGGAATAAATCTTGTACTGAGAGCTTTAGCTGTTTTGAGTCAGAGCATGGGTTTGGC
>NW_003852679.1:1071649-1073263 GCF_000181295.1 Otolemur garnettii
CATCCTTTAAAAGTTTCAAGATTTTCATATCAACATGAAAATGAGCAACATCAATAGTACCATCATCATTAGGAGTTTTGACTATTGGAAAGGCAAATGAAGTAGGCATCAGTGTGGAGGTAGGAAAATTCTGAACATTTTTAGAATTTGGTTCAGCTTCATGTAAAATATCATACATATCAGGCCCTACTGGAAATTTAAATAGCATTCCCACTCAGGTATTTGAGAAAAGAGGAGGCTGCTGCTAAACTGAAATTGGAGGTGCTGGCAGAGCAGAAGGCAAAAGAGTTGGCGCAGTGGGCATGGCATAAGTGGCTTTGCATCCAAAGCTGGAAAAACTCCAGTGTTCCTTTTGGATGAAGGACCATGTTGTTGTGAACTCATAATCTGACAACAATGTTCCAAAAGATGCTGAGGCTTGGACATTATTATCAGACTCACTTGTTCCATAGCCTCAGAGTCAGTTTCACTTTCAGAGGAGCTACTGGAGCTATTTAAAAGTGGCATTTCATCCTAAGTGGGTGCTTCTGAGTTTTCAGGAGACTGCTCCTGGGGAAGTTTTAAAGCTGAAGACTCTACCTTTTGCTCCATGTCTGAACTAGATTGTAACAGCTGCAAGGCCAAAGCTATGAAATTAAAAGCTGGCCTCTGATTCAATGCAGCCCCCTCTCAGATAAGCTTTCCTAGAGCTTTCACTACATCTTTGCAAACCTTTAAATTCAATTGATTTTTCTTTTCAGGAGTAAACCAATAACAATGCTTAGCAATCACCTGAAATAGGTGCTGCAAAGTTTTTCTTTTTATGGAGGTGCCTGTAGTCTGTAGTAAAGTTTTTAGTGGTGTAACATACTGCTCCTCTAAAGACAGGGAATTTCCCATGACTCCACTTCTATTCCCAAGAGTCTCAAGTGCTGCTGTACTGAGTAATTCCTCTTGGTTCTAACCGTGCCTGGTCTTACCTTAAACAAAGCCCATGAAGTCTCTGGTCCTGCTGGCTATGCCAAGTGGTTGCTGGAAATGTTACAGAGATAAGGCCAGCAGTCAAAATGTTCAGAGAAGCAGAGGACTACAGTTCTTTCAGGCATGTAGAAATTTCATTTTATTTCTTACAAGCGTATATACTCTAACAATACATTGTTTTTCCGTGTATACATCATAATAGCAAACCAGCTGGTGATAAATGGCTTATACGATAAAAATGGAAAGTAACTTTAAAAAGAATACAAAGTAATCATAAAACTTAATCAACCATTTATCTGGAAAAAACAAACGTAACCTTTAACTAAAAATTCACATTAATTTATCTTGATTCTCCCCTCCCCAGGTCCCTTCCAGGAAATTCCAGAGACAATCAGACTCTGCCTTCAGGGTCTGCCTCCTGCATGATTAGCTTTCTAATAACTTGGAGTGTCTTCAAAAAAACATCCCTTCATGTGGACACTAGAAATGTTTTTTCAAGCATAAATCAATGGCACTCGAAGTTACATTGAGGTTACAGAATAATAGTAACAAAGATATGCTGAATGCTGGAAAATGTATATAGCCAAGGACAAAGGAATAGTTTTATTTTTTATTTCATACAGTTCTGTGTTGTGTCATATTTTGTTTTGTTTT
>NW_003852679.1:1073989-1075388 GCF_000181295.1 Otolemur garnettii
CCTTTTTACCTCTACTTCCTAAGAATTTGACATTAAAGGCACTTTTTGTTATTTCCATGTATAGTGAAATATACTCAAATACAAATAAAATATTTCATTAGCCATTTATTTTAAAAGTGTGTTTGCCATATAAAATCAAGCAAGCTGAGGTTACTATGAAAAGATTAAAAATTATGCAATATAAGTCACAAAAAAATCAGTACCCTCTGAAGGTCACATAGTCAGAGAAAATATAATTAAATGTTGTGTAATTTCCTCTTTGTCAGAAAATTAATTAATGAAATTACTGATATCCTGATGTTTATTACCACAAAGAAAATAGAGGGAAAATCACGGCCCTGAAAGAGCTCAAAGTCCTGTTATTGTCCCGGCAGTACCAGTATAACATTCACAAAGATACCATCTCTTCTCCATTTCTTATTAGGTTTATAATGTCTGGGGATTATGCACAATTCTTAGATACTTGTGAGTAATAATGATACTGATGTCTGAATTGGCAGAGGTCATCGTTGAGAATAATGATGGCTTTCAGCCACATGAAGTCTGTGGCACACTGGGACTTTCTGAGGGTGTTTTGTAAGAGCTAATTTGTAACAGTAATGTTATTTCAGGCTCTTTGGCTTCTCCTTGTTGGATCTGATGATCTTTCATTCCCATAAGGGTACAGAATTCTTTGAGAAAAATAAATTCATCTTTTCATTTATTTGGGAGAAAAATTATCACTACAAGCCTGCGTCTACAATTTAAATAATAAAAATAATATGAACTCAATTAAAAGTTAATTATCTAAGCTTATATATGATTTTGATTCAGTGGCCATAGGTACACTTTTAACATGTAAGTATATTTATAATTATTGGTAAATAAGAAAATATATTCCATGTTTTTCAATTGTGTTAAAACTTCACTAAAGAGAGAAATCATTCATAATTTAAGAGCTAAACTAGGATTTGAGGAAAGCACCAAATACCTGTGATTCCTAGAAGTTATTTTCAATGTAAGGACTTTGTGTATGTAGTGCTATAATACAAATAATCAACCTACTAAAAGAATATATTATCTGGGTAATTTATGCACTTTAATTAACCATTAACCCTTCTCTGCATCTCTTTCCTCATCAGTCATATCAGGACAACAAAATTAACATTATTGTCATGATTACACAAGTGAAATATTTTGAACAGTGTCAAGTGCTTAAAAATATTAACTATTTTAATTATAATGGTTGTGAGTGAAGTTTTCTATTTTCTTCAGGAATTTTGTTTTAATGTCTTTTTTATTAAATCATAACTGGGTACATTAATGCAGCTGATTTTATATATAATTTTGAATGCCTACATCAAACCAGTTAACATCCCTTCACCTCTCTTACTTAATTGTTATGGTAAGACATTTACAC
>NW_003852679.1:1076362-1077285 GCF_000181295.1 Otolemur garnettii
TTGATATAAATAAATTCTTACAATTGAATAAATACCAAAGTAGATTCAGGAATACTCTACCATATTGTTCATACTGAGAACATGTTCATCTCAGCAGAAAATATATTCCTTTATCATTGGTGAGGTATGCCTTCAATCAAGTAGCAAAACAAAAGAAAAATAGCAGAAACAGAACAATTGCCACTTCCATTGTGGATAATTGTCAAAGTTTGGCAAAAATAAATATAACAAATTCTTTATGTGGGAAGACACCAGCCTAGTGCCTTTGCAATCACTGACTTCCTTTCCTGGGAGAAAAATTAATGAAATCACTGAAGAGTAGGAAGAAAAGCAACTTGGTAAGAAGCTGACCACTGAGTTACAGATTTATGGAAAAGACTTCAGATCAATTATTTCACTTCCTTTCCTTGAGACAAACACTTTATTCATTACCTCTAAGTAAAATTGTTTCCAGGAAGGAAACAATAAATCTATCTATGATCTGATTTATAACCTTGAGAGTCCTCATGTTCATGTACTGTGTAGAGGGGAGGTGTAACTAATGGCAGAAGTCTGATCATTGTTTTCCATTTTCTCAGTCCAACACACTCTCAACAAATCCCCAGTACAACAGGGAGATGAAAAAGGAGCTCCCCTAGTTGAACTTGGGATGAGTTTAGAGTCCTAATCTTTCTGCTTCTGCCTTGTGATGCCCTCTGCCCCCACTTCCTTTGAGGCAGCCTAGGAATTGCCAAAGAAAAACTAGTGCTGGTTATCTGCTAAAGGCAAGAAGATACACTTTATTCTGGTTACTGCAGAAGGAGAGAGAGACACTAGCATAAACTGAACTCAACTCCAATTATGTGTAACAAAGGTTAGAACAGATAAGTAATAAGAAAAGAAGGCTATGGAAAAGTGAAAAGAGGGGACAGAGAAGAGACCAG
>NW_003852679.1:1077543-1081268 GCF_000181295.1 Otolemur garnettii
GAAGTCCAGCCCTTCTTTCCAACCACTGAGCAGCTCAGGAAGAGTCAAAGGGTCAGATGTAGCAGCTAAGGAGGTTCATCAGTCTCACCAGTGGTAGCACAGTTGTCACATCAGAATGGAGATGCACAAGAGACAAAAACAGTATCATTAAGATTGTCAGTACTAACAATCTAAGTATCTGGAGGAGTCTCCTAAGCCATCAGCAAGCTGAAAAAACAATTTTCTTTTAAGAGAATTGAACCAGTCCCTGCAGGTGTGTGAGCTGTGCTTTGAGGTTGGATGCTTATCCAGCATATGTTTCTACTTTTTAATAAATTTTTCTCAATTACCATGAATGTACAATACTGAGAACACAACAGTGTATAAATACCTTCTTAAAAATCTGGTATATTGTCTATGGCCAGCTTGTTTCTTAAAGTCATTTCATGAAGTTCAAACACCTGTTGGGTTAATGAAACAAGAGCTTTTTCTAAGTTTGAGATGGACTCTTCTAATTCTAAGAGTACTTTTCCTAACATTATTTATAATTTCAGGGTATATCTTCCTGCACAGGAGCTGCCAACCAGCCAGTAAAGGAAAGAACATCAGAAAGAGAGCAATCATGAGGACCTGCCTGAAGCTCCATGTGGCCTGGAAACTCAGTGATGGCAGGAGCCCTCTTGTTTTCACTTTTATCTTTGGGATATATTGTATAAATATCTATTTGAGAGACAGCAGAAGCCATACAGCAGAAGCTGGTCCAATGGGCTGGAAGCCCTCATTATGTTTTATGGTAATCACATATGAGATAATATCCCTTAAAGCATGGTAATGTTGTTTGTTGCCTCTCGTGGTTTTAACAGTGGCTTGAAGAGTGTAACTGGGGGTGGACATGAAAGGGATGGCCATAACCATCAGCTTCTAAATGATTGGTTATTCTGGTACCATTTAGCCAGTAATTTCATTGTCTGATATTTTAGTCCACCAAAATATTTATCCAGGATCAAATTATTTCCTATAATATTGGCATTATAGGGATATTGAAGGATGTGGTGTCCCTGAATCTGACCCTTATGAATAATTCCTATATGAAAACACTACACTGTACCCCATGTTTGCATTAATGTATACAGCTATCATTTAAAAAAAATGAAGAACTCCTGTTTCCTGGAAATAGGTTTTCTTTCACAGGGATATAGGTGAAAGACCTATATGCATCTAGCCAAAAAAGCTCTTTGAGAGAAACCAGTGAAAAGACTTTGTACAGGCATACTTATGAAAAACTGAGGCAGAATCCCATATGGCCAGGTTGGCTGTGGGCCTAAAAGCTCCCTGACCTAAGGTCACCCTGGTCGATTGTGGGCATAAAAACCTCCTGGCTTAAGACCCACATGGGAGCGGAGGTTTGCAAACAAATTTCTGTATGCCCTAGAAATTTCTTTATTATGCCTTGTTTAAAGATCGAAGTAACTGCCTCCAAATGGGGAGGTCAGTAGGACAGACTTTTAAACTGTTTCTTTCCTCCATAGCCTCAGGCTTCATCAGATAAGAACAAAAGAAATAATGGCTAACAACATGTTCTCCATTTTAAGTTATGTTAAACCGGGTTATGTTGAAAGGGTTATGTTAAAAGGTGTATGTTGGGTGGATTATCAGATTACTAGGGAGGAGCTACTCACCAGGTAGTCACAAGATGTTTAAATGGATCAATGAAGTCATTGATGTCCAATGCACATGTGCAGAGGGAAGTCATTGATGTCCAGTGAGCATGTGCAGAGGGATTGTAATGAGTATTAATGAGGTCATTGATGTATAGTAGGCATGTGCAAAATTGACTATATAAACCAACAGTAAATAAAGAAAGCTTACCATTTTGCCTGAGTGAGCAAATGGTCACCTTTATTTAAAATACAATTTCAATAAGTGTGCTTATTCTCTGCGACATCGCTTTTCTGTGAGACCCTAATGGCAACACAGGGACATGGAGCATTTTCTGTGTTCTTCAAGGTCATTATATTTATTAGACTGATTTCTAGTAAAACACCACACTTCTTAAATAAAAAAGACCACATCATAGTTCCAGTCCAAAGGCTTTAAAGAGATAGTCCACTCTCTCTCTAAAGGGCTGTAATATATAATGTTTACTGCCAAGCCACATTTACAGTGTAAGAAAAACAGAGGATACCAGTTTTTGGTAGGCTAAGAGGATGAAGAAATTATGGTCAGGACAGAAAACCATGGGAAAGAGTAATACAAGGAGAAAACAGGGGAATCATTGTAGGGTTGTTGAGGATGGGGATGGGACATATTTGTAGAGAGGAAGAGGAGTCACTGAGACTAAAGACAGGCATCATAGGAGGTACAGGCAGCAAAGATAAAATGCTGGGAACAAAGGGGAATCTGAGTCAATCTTGTTCTGTGGTCTTGGGGAAAAGCTGATTGCTTCATTACATCATCCACTTGTTCTACAGTTCTTGGGATGGATGCCTGCCTTCAGCTGTTGTCTGTTTTTGGAGACTCAATAGAGCCTCAGTTTGAGGTCTGTGGTTGGTGTGTTTTTCAAAGCTAAATAGGTTTGATTGAACACCCTATAATTTAATAATAGTGGAACAAGTAAAACAGTTTAAGGATTACTTCCATCTGGGCTCAAGGGTTAGTTTTTTGATGGTGGTGGTTTCAAAATGCCAGATCACTAACTCATGAATCAAATAAGCATTAATAGGAAGTTAGAAAAGAAAGGCAGCCTTAACCTGTTGATTATAGGACTGTGTATGCATAATTGACTCCTAATAAAATCTGAAGATGTCACACTGAGTTAGGTTGGAATCTTTTGCTAGTCAGGGTTAGTAAGGCATTCTCCTGAGTCTTCCTGTAATGATTCCAAGATGAGTTTGAAAATCTGAGAGTCATAGGATAATGGTTAATACCTGTGGCCATGGTGACTTCATTTCTTCAAAAAGTTTAGCTGATTTGGCTTGAGGATGCTATTGGCTCTTTCTATAGAAAGTGACATCTGATGATGATAAGAGCAGTCACTGTGGGATCAATGTTATTCCCTTCCTATTTTCTGAATAATTCTTCCAGTGAAATTGAGATAAATCCCCCAGGTAGGGTAGATTAGCCCTGGGGAGACCTTGGCCACTGATGTAGCTGAGGTCCTTTAGTAGGGAGAGCCTCTGACCACTCAGAATATGTGGATCAAGATGGGTACATATGGATGGTCAGGTGCTTCAAATAAAGTCTGTTTTTCAGTGAATTAAGGCTCTAGAGGGATCCACACCCATTCTTTGTTCACTTTTCTTCATTTTTTGCCAAATGAAGCAAATGGCAACCGCTTGGTCCATATAAAGTCTAAACAGTCCAAGCCATAGTTTTTTGTTCAATATGTTTTGCATTTGTCCTTTCTGTTGTGAGTCAGGTTGTGAAAATAGACCTGGAAGTCACCAAATGCCCATCTGGGTGCTACCAAAGTCCATGTGAGTGGATAGAACATTCAGAGTTTTCCCATTCAGTTATTTCTGAGTCAAAAGTTGTTACATGTGCCATGTGGATTTACTTTAATGTTTCCATCACAGATTCAGTCAACGGAGAGTAAAAAATCCTACCAAGAGTTTGGGTACTTAAGAACTCGGGTGTATAGTCACAAACTTTGGAGACTTCTTGTCTTTCTCAGGTGGGAAAGAAATGGGATGTAGATTGATTTGCTCATGTATTTCCTTTAACCTCATCTGAATTATTTTATACAT
>NW_003852679.1:1083449-1084381 GCF_000181295.1 Otolemur garnettii
GGAATCTTTTCCCCCACTGAATGTTTTTGATTGACTTACCAAAGATCATATGATGATAAGTAGATGGGTTTATCTCTTGGTTCTCTATTCTGTTCCATACATCTAACTCTCTGTTTTCATGCCAGTACCATGCTGTTTTTGATCACTATCAATTTATAGTGTAGTCTGAGATCTGGTAGCATGATTTCTCCTGCTTTGTTATTATTTCTGAGTAATGTTTTGGTTAATCAAGGTTTTAATGAACACATATAAAATGAAGTATTATTTTTTTGAGGCCTTTAAAGTATGACAGTGTTGCTTTAATAGGTATTGCATTAAAATTGCATATTGCTTTGGGTAGTATCTTAACAATGTTGATTCTTCCCAGCCATAAGAATGGTATGTTTTTCCACTTGTTAAAATCTTCAGCTATTTCCTTTCTCAGAGTTTTATAGTTCTCTTTATACAGATCTTTTGCTTCCTTTTTTAGGTAAACTCTCAAATATTTCATTTTCTTTGGCACTACTGTAAAAGGAATAGAGTCTTTGACTGTTTTTTCAGCTTCACCATTCTGGTATATATAAAAGCTACAGATTTTTTGAGTACTGATTTTGTAACCTGAGATGCTGCTGTATTCCTTGATCAATTCTAAGACTTTTGTAGTTGAATCCCTGGAGTTTTCCAGATATGCAATCATATCATCTATGAAGAGTTAAAGTTTGATTTCCTCTGATCCTATATGGATACACTTGATCACCTTTTCTTGCCTGATTGCAATGGCTAAAGCAATCCATCTAGACAATGGGCTATCTTGTCTGGTTCTTGATCTAAGTGGAAATGATTTCAATTTAACTCCCTTCAATATGATATTGGCTGTGGGTTTGCTGTAGGTGGCCTCTATCAGTTTAAGAAATGTTTCTTCTTATGCCTATTTTCTTAAGTGTTCTGATCAT
>NW_003852679.1:1084909-1085981 GCF_000181295.1 Otolemur garnettii
GCTTCCAAGGATTGATCAATTTCTTTCAGATTTTCATATTTCTGAGAATAGAGGTTTTTGTAGCATTCATTAAGAATTTTTTAAATTTCATTTGGAGGCAAGATGGTGGACCACAGCCAGCTTTTTACAGAGGCTCCTGTCCATAAGGAGACTTAAGGGACAGAAGTTTAGCAAGTAAGCCAATGGTTTGGAGCTGAGCCAAGAGAGAACATTGAAGAACACACATCATCCTTGCTGAGCCAATCTGCAACCCCAAAAAGACCCCCAAAAGGCACAAAATCCACCACCAAGCAGATAGGAGTCCCCTCCCCCACAAGAAGAGTTCGCAGTTTACTCCATATGAACAAGCCAGCAGAGTTCAAACATCCTCCAACTCTATCCCACGGGAGACACCCCCATAAAAACTGGACCTCCTACCCCTACTAGGGTGCCACGGCACTATCCTGCCAGGCATAAAACTGTAAAACTGTATATATTCTCTGCCTGCAACCCTGAACTCCCAGGATTCCCCCGCCCTTGAGGTCTGAAGGTTTGTCACCCATGGAGTCCAGATTCTTGGGCACTTTCTTGAGAGGAGTGGAGGAGAAAAGGGCTGGTTCTGGTCTGTGCTGAGTCTGTGGCATGGCAGTGAATAGAAGATGGTCAACTGAGTGGGAATCATACAGGAGTTGTGGCGTCCTGAGTTTCAGACCAGCATCTGGTTCAGGCAGCATCGAGAAAGGATCACATCCCTGAAGCCATTCCAGAGACACGCCCTGTCTCTCTGGGCAACCAGAGGTTCCAGGCAGTGGTACCAACCTGGGAAGAGTGAGGGGAATGGAATACGTGCAGCTCATAGACTTGCCGGGAGGAGCTGTGAGTAGACTGCTTATCTGATCATAATACCACCTAGCCTTCAGGGGAATATAGCTGAGACAAAGGCAGTGGGCACATAGAGGCTGGAATTGACACCTGAGTGTAAAATCTAATTATTTGCTGCCTAGGGCTGAGTTTTGCATCAGCGTTAGCAGCATTTGACCTGCAGAGTAATTTAGCCTTGCTCTGTCCTATTCTGTCAGCAACTTCATCCAGG
>NW_003852679.1:1086245-1086999 GCF_000181295.1 Otolemur garnettii
GAGCACTGGATTGAGTCGTATCTGAGCTGCCAGCAGACCCCTCCTATCTAGTTGCCAGAGACTTTTTGAACTACCCCATCTGAGACTGGTGCTGACTGGAACAACTGATTTGGACCCCTTGAATCAGGCAAATCACCCAAGGACTATCCACGGTGGCACCCTGGGTGTATGATTGAGGGAAAATTTGATTTTCCATGCTCAATTGTTGTTTGTGGGGGGCAGGGGTGACTTAATTGCTGGTATTTCTCCACAGCTGAGACTTCAACCAAGAGTAACTGATTCACTACGGTAGGACAGAGACCAGCTGAAAATAAGACAGAGCCACTTAGCCCCACCAAACCAAGCAGGTCCCCAGTCTCTCAGGCTGTAACACCATATGGGTCCTTGACAAAGCTCAAGGGGAAAATCCAAATGGGGTAAAATAATCATGGGGTGATATCAGCATAAAAGCTCCAGTAATATGAATAACCAGAGTAGATCAACACCCCCAAGAAAGGATGTGGCAGATGTAACTGAAGATCCCCTTCATAAACAGATGTCTATGATGTCAGAAATCAAATTCAGAATTTGGATTGCAAATAAGATGAATAGGATAGAGGCAAAGATAGAATTAGAAATTCAAGGAGCATTCCAAAAGTTCACTCAAGAATTCAACAACTTCAAATACAAAACCACCAAAGATTTTGAAACATTGAGGCAAGAGATTGCAGCCCTTAAGGATCTGGAAAGCATGATAGAATCCCTTGGAAGTTGA
>NW_003852679.1:1087286-1087580 GCF_000181295.1 Otolemur garnettii
TTTCCAGATATGCCTAGAGATCCTGAAATTCAGATAGCAGACAGCTTCAAAACCCCAGCACGACTCAACCTGAAAAAGACATTCCCCCAGACACATCATAATTAACTTCACAAAAGTTAACATGAAAGAGAATATCCTAGAAGCAGCTAAAGAAAACCTACAAGGGGAAGAATATTAGAATAACTGTAGATCTCCCTGCTGAAATCTTTCAGGCTAGAAGAAGGTGGTCATCAACTTTTAATCTCCAAATACAAAATAACTTTCAACCCAGGATTGTATATCCAGCTAAAGTGA
>NW_003852680.1:0-2915 GCF_000181295.1 Otolemur garnettii
CTTGAGCCACAGGCGCCGAGCCTCTAGTTTTTATTCTTAAATGTTCTTTTTTTTAATACCTGTACTCAAATGTTTTATTGACATCAGCAATTACATCTTGTTATATTGTACTTGTAGACCCTTTATCAGAAGTTTAGTGCTACCTTTCTGTTTTTGTTTTTGAACTCTCAAGTATGAGTCAAAGTGTTTTGTGCACAATCATTATAACAATACAGAATTTCATGGAGGTGTACTTAGTTATCTTTTCTAGAGTTATTGGTTTTTATATAATTCAGTATTGTTGTCTAGCATTATTTCATTGTCAGTGAAAGGGCCTTCCTTTGACATTTCTTATGTGGCAACTTTTAGCATCTGTTCATCATTATAAATATTTATTTTTTCTTCGTTTAGAATGGCAGTTTTGCTAAACATCGTATATGTGCTTTGAAGTTTTTCTTCTTTCAGCACTTTGACTATATCACCCAACTTCTTTTTGACATGGAAGGTTTGTGTTGATTACTCCACTAGTAATCTCACAGGAGCATGCTTAGAGATGACACGTCTATTTTCTCTCGGTGCTTTCAAGATTCTCTTCTTCTGTGTGACTTTCAATCCTTGATCTTCATCCTTCTTCTTACAGGACTCTTTGTGTTTCTCTTTGCTAGAGTATGGTGAGCTTTTTGATATTTTATATCTTTTTTCTTACCTTTGAGACTGATCAATCATTTTCATTGTGTTCTTCCTCAGAATTTCTTTTTATTTATGCTTTTATGTCCTTCACTATCTTCATTTCTATGATGTTACTTAGTTGTCTGTTTCATTCCCATTTGACCCATTTAGCATTATTCAGATAACACTAAGTAATTTTGACATCTTTATATTTGATGGTTGATTCTAGATTATTTCTTTTGTTTCTTTGAGTTATATCACCCTAGATTTTGTACATGTTAGAGTCTTTCACTGAGTTTTGAGGATAAGAAAAGCCCCTTTCACAAACTTTGTGATATGGTTTTATCCTGCAAGACTCTGACACACATTGTGCTAAGACAGCAAAGACCATTCCATTCTGACAGTGTTCTGCCTGTGGAAGTGTGTGCTTATTTTTCAGTTGAAGCATTTTCCCATATTTCCTCTTAAGAGCTTGTGATCACTTGCTAGACCTAAATCTCTCTGTTGTTTTGGAGTCTCTCTGCTGCTGTAACAATATGTTACCTTTGGTTTCAGCACCCCCAGTTGCTCTTATAGACTATATATAGCATGACTCCTTTCAGCACCCTCGATCATGGGAGACAGTAACTTTTCTCTGGAAAGGCCCTGCAAACAAGAAGGATTAACAGTGGTGTCACTCTTTTTATTTTAAGGATAAAGCTGGGGTTTGGGAGTTTACTTCTATTTTCACCATGCTCCATTATGATGGGGTATAAAGTTTGTGGTGGGTAAATATGACAATCTTCTTTCTATTCTATTTGTCTCTTTTTTTATAATACATATATATTACATATAAATATATACATACATATATTTTTTTTTATTTTTGTTTTAGAGACAGAATCTTTGCTCCCCTCAGTAGAGTGCCGTGGTGTCACAGCTCACAGCAACCTCCAACTTCTCACCTTAAATGATTCTCTTGCCTTAGCCTCCCGAGTAACTGGGACTACAGGTGCCTACCACAACGCCCGGCTATGTTATCATTAATATTTACTGGCTTTTTCTTTTTTATACTTTATGTGCACACACACAAATTTATTTATCTGTCTCTTTATTTTTTTTATTTGGAACTGAGTTTCTGTCACCCTGAGTAGAGTGCTGTGTTGTCATCACTCACAGCATCCTTAATATTCTGGGCTCAAGAGTTCTTCTTGGCTCAGCACCTGTGGCTCAAGTGGCTAAGGAGCCAGGCACATACACCTAAGGTGCCGGGTTCAAATCCAGCCCGGGCCCACCAAACAACAATGATGGCTGCAACCAAAAAATAGCCAGGCATTGTAGTGGATGCCTATGGTCCCAGCTACTTGGGAGACTGAGGCAGGAGACTCACTTGAGCCTAGGAGTTGGAGATTGCTGTGAGCTGTGATGCCACGGCACTCTACCCAGGGGGACAGCTTGACGCTCTGTCTAAAACAAAAAAAGAGTTCTTCTTGCCTCACCCTCATGAATTGCTGGGATTACAGGCATGTGCCACCATGCCTGACTCCTATTTATGAAAGAAATGTGGTCCACTCTTCCTTAGGTTGATCTTGAAAACCTGTACTCTATTGATCCATTCACCTCAGTCCCCTAGACTTCTAGGATTACAAACATGAACCAGTGCACCCAGGCTCTGTGGTGTCTCTATGACTTCTGTTCACCTACTGTGCTGCAAGTTCCTACATGCAATATTTATTTACCTTTAAGGTAATTTGTGCCTGTGTACTCTATAATGCCATCTTCCTAATGATCTTGGCATTATTTTGCAGATAAAATGTGTAATGTGTATTTACTCGATAAAAGCCAGTGGCTAAAATGGCTCTTGTTTAAATTTCTTTCAGCAGTATCTAACCATCCTGAGCAAGACCATTTGCAAGATCTGGACACAAATATTTTATTCCCAGAGATAATCCTAAGGAGATATCGCAACTGTGCACCTGACAATTTAAACTTAACAAAAGACTGTGCAGGTGTGTCTGAGTGTAAGCAGCAGAAAGTATGTGACAGTGGACTTGACCACTATTTAATGGCTACCCAAACCAAAACCTTCCAATGTAGTAAATGTTTGAAAGTCTTCACACAATTGTCAAATCTAGGTAGACATAAGATGATAGATACAGTAGGGAAAACATTTCACTGTATAAAGTATGGGAAAGCCTCTAACCCATGCTCACATGTTAGTAAACATGAGATAATTCATATTGGAGAAAAACAGTACAAACGTAAAGAAGGTAGCAGAGTCTTCAGAT
>NW_003852680.1:3969-7979 GCF_000181295.1 Otolemur garnettii
ACAAATGTCAACAATGTGGCAAAGCCTTTCGGCAAACCTCAGCCCTTACCAATCATGAAAGAATTCATTCTGGAGAGAAACCCTACAAATGTCAAGAATGTGGCAAAGCCTTTAATGTTAATTCAACCCTTACTAGACATCAGAAAGTTCATTCTGGAGGGAAACCCTAGACATGTTAAGAATGTGCCAAATCCTTTCAGCAGTACTTGTGCCTTTCTGAACATCAAAGAATTCATTCTGGAGGGAAACCATACAAATGTCAACAATGTGGCAAACCCTTTAACTAGTACTGGAACCTTTCCATACATGAAGTAATTCTTTCCTGAGACAAACCCTACAAATGCCAAGAATGTGGCAAAGACTTTAACCAATACTCAGGCCTTTCTGTACATGAAATACTCGTTTTGGAGAGAAACCCTATAAATAACAATGTGGCAAAGCCTTTAATCAGTATATGAACCTTTCTGTACATAAAAAAATTCATTCTGGAGAGAAACCTTATAAATACGAACTGTGTGGCAAACCTTTTAACTCATATTCAAACCTCACTGTACATAAAATAATACAGGAGAGAAATCCTCGAAATATGAAGAATGTTGTAGTACCTTTACCTGGTGTTGATAACTTGCTAGGCATAAAAGAATTCACGCTGATGAGAAATCTCACAACTGTGAACAGTGTGGCAATTCCCCTAACTGAAACTCAAATCTTATTACACATAACAAAATTCATACTGGAGAGAAATCTTTCAGATGTGAATAATGTGGTCTTCAGCCCTTAAACATAAGAGAAATCATCCCAGAGAAATAATGTAACAATATGAAGATGTGGCAAAGCCTAATGCCAGTAGTCAAGTAGTCAAGTTCAATGCCAGTAGTCAAGTTTTCTGTGCACAATAGAATTCATGTTGAAGAGAAACTCTACAAATGTGAAGAACCTGGCGACTGTTTAACTTGTGCTCTAACCATTGTATAAATGAAAACTTTATAACAGAGAAATCCCTGACAAATGTGAAGAAAGTTTGAATCCTATAACCAGAACTCACACATTTCAGTACATAGCAGAATACATGGAGAAATTGTATATATGTGAAGAATGTTTCTCATGCTTTTCTCATCACAATTCATATGAAAGAAATACTCTACAAATGTCAATCATGTCTCAAAGCCTTAAAGTTGTGTTTGTCCTGTTAGGTAGGGCTGAAGAGAGACAGGGTCAGATAATACTAGGAGATCCTTTGTCCATCTTAAAAGGAACAAAATGACCAGAGGGGGCTTCCACAAAAGATAAGCTGACACTTCAAGAAGGTTTCCAAAAAGTGAACTGATGTTTGTTCTACAAAAACGAGTCTCAGAAGTAGAGAGGCCACAATGTGGAGATATGGTCAAGGCCACAAAAAAGGATGTTTGGATCATGCGTTCAAGTAATGTGACTATAAGTTCAAGTGACCTATTTTCATTAACATAGTACAATTTGCACCAGTTCTATCATGGTACACAAATACAGTGATAACTTCTGGAAATTGCCTTATAGGGATAGAAAATGGGAAGACTCTCCTTTCTGGAAGTTTTCCCTTCTTCCAGGAAAAATCATGAATATTTACCCCCACACCACTTAACATAGAATTGGAAAATCTATGTGAAAGGAAAGCATCTTACTAAACCTAGAGTCTTCTCCACTTTAAAGATGTGTTCCTTCTCTGGAGTATACCGTTCTCTAATAAACTTGGATCTTTTGTGTACAGGGTACCTACTTACTCTGCTCATTTTGTCCACTGTCTTGGTATCAGTAACCATTCTTTGGCCCCTGGAACAAAAAAACAGGGAACATATACCTGATATCCAGTCCCCATAGGTGACATTTGGGTGCAAATTTGGAGGAAAATACACATCTTCAGCAAGATAAGTTAATGGAACAATAAACATTGTGAATTCACACTGCCTGCTCATATTGCTTATTACACTACTGGTCTCACACTGTCTTTGCTTTCCAGGTAATGGAGCTCCTTGCCTACCCTGCTTCATCTCTTTCTGTCTTCATCTCCACAATGCACTTCATCCCCCATTAGGCCTGATATTCAAAGGCTTAAAACGTTGCCTCAGGCTCCACAACCAGAATGTGAAACCAGATTTTTAAGGTCTTGCTAACCAGAGTGGGGAGGAAGAGTCAGTGAGACAAAGCCAGGCCAGCAGCAGGCCCCAAGAGCAGAAGGCAGTTTTGAAATGGTTGCCACCACTAGGGAAGAAGGTTGTCAGGGACAGAGTTCCTGTAGAGTCTCAGGCAAGAAGACACCAGGCCTAAGCCCTCCCTCACTATGTGGGTTCCTGGAGCAAGAAATGGCTCAGGAAGGGGACTCTGTTGAGACCATGCCCTCTTGTTGCATTTGTCATTGATCCAGCCTGAGAGGAGTTGGAGTGTCCTCTAGAGAGATGCACTGGTAGTGACAATGCCCTCTCCTGGAGACGGGATCACACTCTTCTTCCAGACACTGTGAAATCCCTGAACCAGCATTTATCATCTGGAACTCTTTCAATCTGTTGGGAACACTGTAGCTTCACTACAAGGTCTACTTTCTGATTCTGGGGTGGCCGACTGTTGGGGAGCTGTCACCCTCTGTCACAGTAAACGAAGTGATGTTCATAACATTAGAGCTACTCCTCTGCTCTCCCTGGGTACTCAGGGCCTCTGCTTCTCTCTCCTATGTTTGTCTTAAGAACAGAAGGTAAAATACAACCCCACTGTGTGCTCTAAAATCCATCACTGGCTGATGATGTTTCTGTTTCTCCCTTTTAGTGTTTTCCAAGTGCCCTACCCAATGTTTGGATGAAGCCTTAACTTTAGCTTAGAGCCCTAAATTCTTTAAATCCACAGGCCTCCTGTTTCAGGCCTTTAGAAGGAAAAGACTTAACTGGGATAACATTTTCTGTCAAAAGAGAAAAATTAAGGCAAGAAGGAACCAGGAGAGAGATGTGAAGAAAAAATGAAAATGAAGAAACACAGGTGGTGAGGAACATTAAAAGGAGAGAGAATGATTTTGTGTAGGACAAAACCTAATATAACAATATTTGTCCTAAAGTAAGTCATGGTTTAAGAAGAATTTGGAACAAGCGTAGGGCTTCAGTATGTCAAAAGTAGTCCATGAAAGGCATAATATTTGCAAAGGTGAATTTATGAACATTTTGCATGTGAACAAGTTTGCCTGACTAAAAACAGAATCTATAATTAAAACAACAGTCTTCTTTGTTATCAGACTTTGTTTTTTGGTTTTGTGTTTTTTTGTTTGTTTGTTTGTTTGTTTGAGACAGAGTCTCACTCTATCACCCTCGGAGAGTGTCGTGGCATCACAGTTCACAGCAACCTCCAACTTCTGGGCTTAGGTGATTCTCTTGCCTCAGCCTCCTGAGTAGCTGGGACTATAAGCACCTAGCACTGTTGTTGCAGTTTGGCTGGGGACAGATTGAACCTGCCACCCTTGGTATATAGGGTCAGCACCCTATCCACTGAGCCACAGGCACCACTCCAGACTTTGTTTAAAGCTTCTACACATTACTTGTATTTGTTATAATATTCCATGTCAATCTGCCACTATAGAGTTAAAAAGAAAAAAACAGAAAAATAGCTCTATATTTTCTTCTGCCTGCCTGAAGTTGCATCAGCTTAGTTATGGGTATTGAGATCAAGGTTCTTAAACTTATCACTACTCAGGATCATCAGTTATTCTCTTGACACTGAAGTAAAGAGAAAAAGGAGCCAACTTTGTCCTTTAAAAACCAGCCTCAGCTCAGTGCCTGTAGTACAATGGTTAGAGCGCTGGCCACATTCACCCAGGGTGGCAGGTTCAAACCTAGCCCAGGGCAACTAAAACAACAATAACAACTGCAACAAGAAACAGCTGGGCATTGTGGCATGAACATGTAGTCCCAGCTACTTGGGAGGCTGAGCAAGAGAATCGCTTAAGCCCAAGAGTTTGTAGTTGCTGTGAGCTGTGATGCCACGATACTACTGAGGGC
>NW_003852680.1:8519-9160 GCF_000181295.1 Otolemur garnettii
TAATAATCAGGGCAGACAGGGAGGTCATCTGAGCAAGAGGACTTGCTGAGACAAAGGCTAAAATGAGGTACCCAAACACATGTAAGCATGGAACCTAGGAATTGATGGTACAAGGTGAGGACATGCTTGCTAAGGGATGAACCTGGCCCTGGAATCTCACCTTGTAATTCTAGGTGGGGAAATGCAGAGCCCAGAGAACTCTGGCCACGTGAGATGCGCACAGCTTTGTCCACAGGTAACACTTAGTCTATGACAATGATTCCTTTCTGCACAGCAAAAATTTGGCCCAATGTCTGTAGAAATGTCCAGTCCAATTGGTAGTTGACACCCTCTCCCTACAGAAAGCCATAGACCAAGACTTTCTAATAAATGCTATGGCCATATATTTAGTGCTTAATATTTCACTGTCTCCTATTACGAAACAACTGGTTGTCTAGCAGGAGTAACAGGACAACTGGAATACAAATTCTTTCTTAAACCTCTTACATG
Source organism: Otolemur garnettii (assembly GCF_000181295.1). NCBI lineage: Eukaryota > Metazoa > Chordata > Mammalia > Primates > Galagidae > Otolemur > Otolemur garnettii. The sequence continues at coordinate 9,009 of NW_003852680.1, forward strand.
CTGGATTGTGAAAAAGAGATGACTCATTGGTTTCTTTATATGCCTGATTTCCTTAATCTCTTACTGGGGAGAGACATGTCTAAATTAAATACTCAGATGACCTTTCTCCAGGCAACAATAGCCTTCCAGTGAAGGTACTGCAAGAACATGCC
>NW_003852680.1:10004-14090 GCF_000181295.1 Otolemur garnettii
TTCAGAAATTTCTTGTTGAACTTGGCAAGAGTAGAAGTGAAATCAAGCACAAATTGGTCCAAGATTATGGTCATTAGGCCATAAGAAAATGGCAGTTTACAAATGGATTGAACATTTTTCTGAGAGCCGAGAAAGCATCACTGATGAAGATCGGTTAGGGCAGTCAGTAATGAGCAGAACTAATGAAATCATTTGCAAAAACTCATGTAAGGGGCTGTCAAAATCTCCGGCTGTGAGAAGCATAGCAGACCATGGAAATGTCAATAGGGAAAGAGGACAATTTGAACTGAAAATCCTGGCCACCTCATGGGTCTAGCATCATGACAACGCACCAGTTGACATGACAAGGTATGTGAGGGGGTCTTTAGCCAGTGGACAAATTACTGTATTGGAGCACCCTTCTTACACACCTGATATGGCCCCCTATGACATTTTTGTTCCCTGAAGATAAAGGAAATATTGAAAAAAAAACACATTTTACTGACATTCAGAATGTCAAGGTTAATATAACAACAGCTTTGATGGGCATTCAAAGAAAAGAAAAGAGTTCCAAACCTGCTTTGAAGGATAGATTAGGCACTGGCATCAGTACATAGCTTCCTTAGGGGAATACTTTGAGTGTGACCATAGTGAGATTCAGGAATGAGGTATGTAGCACAGTTCTGGTACCAAGACAAGTTCTACAGGTCTTCATGAGGAGAAAATCTCCCCTTTCCTCCAATGTCACTTGATTCATAGAAGAAACTATTAACAATTAGTGTTTATTCTTCTGGAGTACACACATTTCCTATGAATTTACAAATACACACATTTTTTAAAGACTAGATTATATCATTCTCCATGGTTCTTTTATTTACTGTTTTCCAAGCAATAGTTAACTGATGTCTATTTATATCAGTTTCAGATCAGTACTGAGGCCTATTTCATAAAATGCCAGCCCTGGTCCATTTTGTAGCCTAATAATTCCCACTTTTAAATTTCTTGTCCAAACACAACTGTAACTCATAAATTAAAATTTTAGTGGACATGTGGGTACTGTTCTGCTTGCAAACTTATTTCTAGTTTACCATCATTAAATTTTTCCCATTTAGTGAGATGTTAAAATGCAGTCTTTTTTTTTTTTTATTGAATGGTAACTATGTACATTAATGCACTTCTGGGGTAAGATTAGCCCATATCACAAAATGCAGTCTTAAAACTACAATGAGAGCTGTGGGTTTGGGAAGCTCAAGATGGGAATGAAGAAGAAGAAAAGGAAACTCAGACCTATAACCCACACAGGCAGTTACATTAATTTTATTGAATAAAATTCACAATTATCTAAAATTTAAAATGCTCAAAACTATTCATGTTTATTTCATGGTCTGTAATATGAAAATATTTGTCAACGTACAAAAGAAAGCCAAATGCTATTATTTTTCCTTCATAAAAATTCAGTACATTTATATGATAAAATATTGCATGGTCCCAGTGTAAAATGTCAATAAAAATATGTCAATGAAATAAAACTAATGTGGCCACTCATGGTGGCTTGTCCCTATAATCTTAGCACACTGGCAGCCTGAGCAGGTGGACTGCTTGAACTCAGGAGTTCAAGACCAGCTAGAGAAAGAGCCAGACCCTTTCTCTACTAAAATCAGAAAAACTACCCAAGGGTGGTGGTGCTCCCCAGTCACAGACACTCAGGAGGCTGAGGCAAGAGGAGTGCTTTAGCTCAACTGTGTGAGCTTGCTGAGAGCTATGATGCCATAGCATTCTAGCCAGGGTGACAGAGTGAGACTCTATCTCCAAAAAATATATATGACAAATGTCTCACAGATTGCAATACTTATATTATCTTTAATATCCTATGATAAAATGAGGTCAATCAAAATAAATAGAAGATGGCTCAGCATCTGTGGTTCAATTGGCTAAGGCGCCAGCCACATACACCTAATGTGGCGCATTTGAATCCAGCCCGGGCCCACCAAACAACAATGATGACTGCAACCAAAAAACAGCCAGGCTGTGGTCTCAGCTACTTGGGAGGTGGAGGCAGGAGTCTCACTTAAGCCCAGGAGTTGAGGTTGCTGGGAGCTGTGATGCCACAGCACTCTGCCCAAGGGGACAGCTTGAGGCTCTGTCTCAAAAAAAAAAAAGTAAAAATAAATAAATAAATAAATAGAAGAAATTTGAAAAATTAGGCAAAAATGTTAACCAGGCAGAGAATATTTTTTTCTTTTTGTTAGTGATCAATATTAAAATTATAGAGGGAATACATATTATCAATAAGCATTTCATATACTTTGAGATTTTATACAAAGAAAATGTAAATGACAATAACATTCTTTCATTATAAATTCTTTTTTTATTTTTATTTATTTATTATTTATTTATTTTATTTTTTTAGAGTCAGAGTCTCACTTAATCACCCATGGTAGAGTCCGTGGTGTCACAGCTCACAGCAACCTCCAGCTCTTGGGCTTAAGTGATTCCCTTCTCTTAGCCTCACAAGTAGCTGGAACTACAGGCACCTGCCACAACACCTGGATATTTTTTTCTTGCAGTTTAGCCGGGGCCGGGTATCAGCTCACCAGTCTCCGTATATGGGGCCAGTGCCCTACTCCTTGAGCTACAGGCGCTGCTGTCACCACAAATTCTTAAGAGAGAAAACAAAATTAAACATTTTCCCCAAAAAAGTGCTACCAAAGGTTAGTGGATAATGGTCCTCCATGCACTGAGACTAGAAAAGTGAAAATCTTCATCGATTTCTGAATTAAAGAACAAGGTTATAAACATGCACTTACTTTGTTACTTCTTGTAATGATATACAGAAACGCATGAATAATGAAACCCTCATGTTTTCCGTTTGAAAGAATGGCATGAGTGTCATAAAACAGCCAAAAGACATAAACTGTGTTACCTGAATATAAAATTTGTCACTCATCATAGCCCTCAAGGAAACTCAGGGTTCAACTTTCTGATTATAGTGTTCCAGTTCTTTCACTAGGGTCTCCACTACCTCTGTCATTCTTAAATGTGCCCAAAATTGTGCAGCTGGTCATCTGGAAAAATGTGAGAAGAAGAAGGTCTTTGACCTTGCACCCAGAGCTGCATCCTCTGCTGAAGAGGGCCCTGGGGCCCCCAGGTCAAGTCTCATCTGATCCACTGACAGGCTGTGACCTCCTGTCCAGGGATAGAGTGTGCCCATGTCCTTCCTAGGAGAGGCTATGTAGGGGAACAGCCTTCAGCAGAGAAGGCAAAGTCCACGTGGGTGGCCATGGTACAGGTCTGCCCTGCTGTGCTCACAGGCCCCTGCAGCCAGGTGAGCTCAGGGAGCTGCTTCCAGAGTAGGAGAAAATGTATCTGCTGTGACCAAACCTAGGCTATGTCTTGATAAATTGCCTCAGACATAGTATTTATTTATTTATTTATTTATTTTGGGGGGGGAGGATCAGGCCAAGTGTTTATTTTATTTTTTTTAATTTTATTTTTTATTAGATCATAGCTCTGTACATTGATTCAGTCATGGGGTACAGTGTGCTGGTTTTATATACAATTTGAAATACTTTCATCAAACTGGGTGACTTAGCCTTCATATCATTTTCCTAGTTATTGTGTTAAGATATTTATATTCTACATTTAGAAAGTTTCACATGTACCCTTGTAAAAGGAACCATAAGCGTGGTCCCATCAATCACCCTTTCTCCACCCTTCCTCCCCCCTCCCCTTCCCTCCCTCTCCCCTTTCCCCATATTCCTGGGCTATAATTGGGTTATAGCTTTCATATGAAAGCTATAAATTAGTTTCATAATAGGGTGAGTGTGTTGGATACATTTTCCTCCAATCCTGAGATACTTTGCTAAGAAGTATATGTTCCAGCTCCATCCATGTAAACATGAAGGAGATAAAGTCTCCATCTTTCTTTAAGGCTGCATAATATTCCATGGTGGCCTCAGACATAGTATTGAGGGAGGTCACCAGGCTATTTTGTCAGCATAGCAGGTGACCTTTGGGGAACTGCAATGTGGGCCATTTGAAACTGCAATCTGGGCCACTTGCTGAACCCAGTGTGGACCCTTAGGGGACCCTGCCACAGGCTTCACA
>NW_003852680.1:14375-18287 GCF_000181295.1 Otolemur garnettii
AAAAATCAATCTTCCAGCTAAAACTACCCAAGAGAAGCATGAGATACCCAGGGGAATAGAAAGGAATTATCAGTTATATCAAGATTAACAGACACAGTCAACTAAAATCCCAAATAGCCGACCCCTACTGAACCCAGAGAGCGCACACAGCACGCTTGGTCAGAGCCTACAACCCACAAAGCTCTTTCCACAAGCCAAGGTGGTGGTTCCAAAGTGCCTTGTCTATAAAGTCTGTTCCTGTGGGTACCAGATGAAAAGTATGTGCTGTTGACAATAACACTGGTCCTCCCTCAGACATCCATCCAAAGGCATTTCAGCAGCCACTTCTGTTGCGTCTCTTCCGCAGAGGCCATCATTTCGGTATGTCTAGCGGGGAGTGGGGGGAGGGCTGCCATGCTGGTCAGCACAGCCATTGAATGGGCCAGAAGTAGCGCACCAGGGGAACAGCAAAGTCGCTTAGCACAGCCCTTGGAGAGGCAAAGTGAGCTGCAGAACGAAAATAAGTCCTTCTGCTCTGAGGGCTCCTCCAAGTCCACATTTACAAACTGGATGGTCACGTTATGGATTCCTGCCTTATGGACAATTTCTAGCATTTTCATGCTGACATCCTGATATCCCCTGTCCTTCTGATATTTTATATGCAGGGTGGCAATGATCTTTGTCCTTCTAAGTTCCCAGATGTGCGCTTCGTATATACACTGCTAATTCCGGGCACAGCAGCGTGTTTGCTCATCAGCTCTTCCATGTTGACCCCTTTGGGGACCATCTACATCAGAATGGTATTCGTGTCCTCGATGAGTGGGAAGACAGATGACAAAATGATGATGACCATGGCCATAGTCAGGTTGGGGTGAATGCAGCATTGCCAGTTACACGGCTCCTCATTTTTCAAGGGAACCACATAGACTATGATGGCGTAATGACCACATCCCTGTGGTGTCGCTGATCTTATGCAAAGTACACCTGCTAAGTTTGAGAGCACGGTCGCCTCCTGCTTCCTCTCAACCGAGTCTGAGGCAGGGGCTGTGGCTGCGTGCGCTGCTCCTCTGAGCCGTGCAGGTCCCCAAAGCCCCGCAAGCGCCAGCTTTGGCCAACTGCTGCTGCTGCTGCTGCAGTTGGCAAAGGCGGCAGCCGCAGCAGGAGGCGCAGTCCAGGAAGATGAGCACCTCTACCACGTTGACCTCTAGCTCCAGGGCGCAGACGATGAGCACCAGCTCTGACTCATGGATGCGCTGGGGCTGGGCCAGGCGCAGCACGGACTCCACGAAAATGGTGAAGCAGAACCCTGCGGGGAAGAGGGCGCAGCTGAGCGCGCCCACCACCTCGGCTAAGGCATCGTCCTAGGTGGCCCGGAAGTTCCTGGGGTGGCGCCAGGCATTGTATCCAGCACTCAGGCCCAAGCACTGTGAGATCCACAGCGAGGGCAGTCTCGACAGCATGTTGAAGGACTTGGAGAGCAGCGCGATGGAGTTGCTGAGACCAGCTCCGCAACAAAAAAGGCGCCGGTGAGCACGAGCATGAAGAGCAGCCGGCACGCCTTGCCGGAAAAGCGGCCGGTTTCTGCAGTCCTGCCCGAGCAACTGCCTCCGCAACAGGTGGGGACCTAGAGCGGGGTAGCTCAGCCGAGGTCTGTCTGTGCTCCTCTTATAGACTATACTCTGTGCAGGAATCATGAGAGTGAGAGACTCAGCAGGACAGTGTCCAAGGTTGCTCATTCTGGAACCTTCCCATGCACCTTCAGGTGAACCTCACTTGTCTCTCTTCCTCCTCCCTGACCCCGTCATTCTAGAGAAGGCTGATCCCCACCCGCCAATCCTCTGGGAGTGCAGGATGCTAAAATCCTCTCACCACTGAGGAACACAGTTTCTGCCAAAGCCCTGGGTCAGCTATTTGTCTGTTTGTGAAGCCAAAGAAGCAAAATTCTACCTGCTGCTTCATCTTGGAAGCTGCCCACGGAAATGATTTTCTTTTTTCTGGAATTCTCTCATCTGAGGTGAAATCAGATGCTCCGGATAAAATGAGTGTTTGAGTGAGCACCTCTAAGGGAACCCCTGAGAAGTCCCAGTCCATCCTGGATAGTCAGGAGCTGCAGTTGTCAACAAAAGATGATTCTTCTTCCTTTTCCAGAGTCCAGAGTCTGAGAGGTCCTGGCTGTCAAAGAGCTCCTAGTACCCTTGCCAGGGTTTACTCTGTTAATCACTCCCCTGTCACCTCTCACGTGGAAGAATCAAATTTTATGGAGTCTGGCAGTGCTGTTTTGCTTAGGGCTTATATTTTCTTTTAATTCTTTTTTATGTGCATTGTGCTCTAATCCTGGTACAAAAGCAAAATTAGAAGCCACATACACCCAAGCTGGCGGATTCGAATCCAGCCGGTGTGCCAAAGAACGACGGCTGCAACAAAAAAATAGCTGGGCGTTGTGGCAGGCGACTGTACTCTCAGGTACTTGGGAGGCAGAGGCAGGAGAATCACTTGAGCCCAGGAGTTAGAGGTTGCTGTCAGCTGTGATGTCACGGCACTTTACCCAGGGCGACAGCTTGTGACGGTGTCTCAGTATAATGGTCTTAATGTAAACAAAGTCCTGATAAGGAAGCCAATCAGAGGCTGACTCAAGGACTAAATCCTAGCTGACCCACAGTCACATACCACACATGTGATGTTCTAATGCTCTGACAGCCTTGTGTCCAAACATAACTCCTCTGGCCTAATCAAGGTGACAGAAGAAAAGAGATCTTCCTTCTCTTTATCTGGTCCAGAGCAAGTCTTCTTGAATTGGACAAAGTTTAAAGAATTCACATTCTTAACTCCCGAAAACCACTGCCTCAAAGCACAGAGCCTTGCCCTGGTAGAAAGCAGCTTCAAGGCCTCTAGCCAGCTGCTGTACCACAGATGTGAGGGGAGGGGGCACATACAAACTCCAGCCTGCAGAAATATAAAAGTGACAAGATCTTGGACTTCGTGCTCAAAGCCAGGTAAATGGGTCTGAACGGATTCCCTATAACTGTCTCCCTTTGTCCAGCATGTTCCCTATCCCTAATAACATTTCTAATCTACTAACAATTAATAATTGAGTATTAGTTTCAAACTTATAAAATTATTATTACTAGCAATGCAAGCACATCAAGATATGACTCCTCCCTTAGGTCTTCACACATGCACCATTTAATAGTGTCTTACTGATTGACTGACTGTGTTTATCTGGGCCTTTTTCTGCAGAGCAAGTCTGCTACGAAGGGGGCTGGTCAGTGGGGCATTGTATACAGGGGCAGTAGGGATCTGGATCTTCATCTCTGAATTTCATGTAGAAGCTCAAGTAAAACATCCTCTCTTTTACACATCCAGATTCAGGGTGTGTGCGGCTCTCCTGGTTTGGTTGTTAATATGCAGATCTTGGGTGGCACTCATAGGTCAGTGGGTAGGGCACCGGCCACATACACCAAGGCTGGCAGGTTCCAGTCCGACCCAGACCAGCTAAAAAAATAACAACAGCAACAACAATAAAAGAAAATAGCTGAGTGTTGTGGTGGGCACCTGTAGTCCCAGCTACATGGAAGGCTGAGGCAAGAGATTGCTTAAGCCCAAGAGTTTGAGGTTGCTGTGAACTGTGCCAACAGGACACTCTATTGAGGGTGACATAGTGAGAGTTTGTCTCAAAAATTAAAAACAAAACAAAACAAAACAAAGGGCTCAGCCCCTGGAACACAGTGGTTACGGTGCCAGCCACCTACACCGACGCTGGCAGGTTCGAACCCAGCCCGGGCCAGCTAAACAATGTCAGCAGCAACAAAAAATAGCCAGGCATTGTGCAGGCACCTGTAAGTCTCAACTAATTGGGAAGCTGAGGCAAGAGAATTGGTTAAGTCCAAGTGTTTGAGGTTGCTGTGATGTATGATGCCACAGAACTCTACCGAG
>NW_003852680.1:18593-21603 GCF_000181295.1 Otolemur garnettii
CTGCTGACTGGGACATTGTGTCTTTGTTTATTCCCTTTAGTGATTTCAAATTTCCCCAGCTCACTGTTTTGATGGAATATTATGGTTTGTCTTGGGTCCTAAATCCTTCAAAAACATAGCATAGGACAGTGGTTACAGCACCGGCCACATATACCAAGGCTGGCGGGTTCCAACCTGGCCGGGCCAGCTAAAACAACAATGACAACTGCAACAAACAATAGCCAGGTGTTGTGGTGGGTGCCTGTAGACCCAGCTAACTGGGAGGCTGAGGAAGAGAATCACTTAAGCCCAAGAGTTTGAGGTTGCTATGAGCTGTGACAACATGACACCTTACCAAGGGTGACCAAGTGAGAATCTGTCTCAAAAAACAATAATAATAAAACAAAATAAAATAAAAACATAGCCTTCCTTTCTCAGGCCTTTATTTAATTTGCTTTTTGTGTGTGTGTGACAGAGTCACTCAGTTGCCCTTGGGTTGAGTGCCCTGGTGTCTTATCTCTCAGCAACCTAAAGCTCCTGGACTCAAGCAATTCTCAGCCTCCTGAGTGCCTTGGATTATGGGCATCTGCCATAATGTCCAACTGTTTTTAGAGATGGGAGCTCCTGCTTGCTCAGGCTTGTCTTGAACTCCTGAGCTCAAGCAATCCAACTGCCTTAGCCTTACAAAGTGCTGGCATTACAGGTGTGAGCCCCTGTGTCCTGCTCACAGGCCTTTCCAAAATAAAAAGACTTAACTTGAATGGAATTTCCTTTCACAATAGAAATTTAGAGAAAAGAAATCCAGGAACTAGTATGTAGGGGAAAGATGTGAAGAAATTCATGAATATGAAGAAATATGTCCCACAGGCGGCAGAGGAGATCCCTGCTCCAGGGCTCTGGGTGGGCCAGAACTCCTTACTAGAGCTGCACACCTCCCGCAGGTGGTGGGTGGCCACAGAGGAGTCCCCTGCTCTGGGCAGGTGCAGAACTACTTGCTAGAGCCACGCCCTGCAGGCGGGGCAGAGGAGTCCCCCACTTGAGAGGGGCCCAGAACTGCTTGCTAGAGTCGGGGCACCTCAGAGGTGGAAGAGGAAATCCCCACCTCAGGCTCCCACTTTGGGAAGGCCCAGAACTGCTTGCTAGTGCTGCAGGCATCCTGCGTGCAGTGGTGGAGGAGTCCTCCTTTCCAAGCAGGCCCAAAACCGCTTGCTAGAGACACGCACACCCCATGGCAGCCAGCGGAGGAGTTTCCCGCTCCATGCACTGGTGCTGGGCAGGCCCAGAACTGCTTGCTAGAGCCACATGCAACCCATAGGGCCAAGAAGGAGGAGTCTACTGCTCCAGGTGGGCCCAGAACTGTTTACAAGAGCCACGTGTATTCCGCAGGTGGTGGTGGAGGAGTTCCCTGCTCTGGGCTCCAACACCAGGAAGGCCCAGATTGGCTTGCTAGTGCTGTGCATGTCCAGTGGGCGACGGCAAAGGAGTCCTCTGCTCCCCGTTTCCCTGCCCCACCCCTACTACTCCAGTGGGGCTGAACTAGGGCTGATTTGGTCACTCAGGTGCCCTGTGCTACCACTGCTGTTCCTCTGTCCCCTGGTAGCTCCAGGGGGGCTGAACTAGGACTGATCTGGCCGCTGCTGGTATCCTGCCTCCTGGCCATTCCAGCAGGCCAAACAAGGTCTAATCTGGCTAAGCATGCTCCTGTGCAGCTCCTGCCATTTTGCTGCACCCTGGTCGCACCAGGGCCAAAGAACTGGGAGAAGACAGCAGACATGCTCTGCCTGTCTCTCTGGGCAAACAGAAGAAGCCACCAACTGAACGGTTCTGATAAGGTCTCCAAACAAGGTAAACTCAGGATGGGGCGTAATCAGTGGAAAAACTCTGGCAACTCAAATAACCAGAGTAGATCAACTCCTCCAAGGGAAAATGGGACAGACATAATTGAAGAACCCATCCACAAGCAAATGGCTGGGATGTCAGAAATCGAGTTCAGAATTTGGATAGCAAATGAGATTAATAGAATGAAAGAAAGGAGGCAATTAGAATTTCAAGAAATTATTCAAAAGATATCTTAAGAAATTATTCAAAAGATGTCTCAAGAATTCAATGATTTCAAAGATAAAATGACCAAAGACTTTAAAACACTGAGACAAGAGGTTGCAGCCCTCAAGGATCTGAAAGATATGGTGGAATCCCTCCATAACAGAGTGGAACAGGCAGAAGAAAGGATCTCTGACATTGAAGACAAAGCTTTTGAAGACGCACAGGAGCACAAAGATCAAAAGAAATGGAGAGCAAAAATGGACCTTACTCTCAGAGAGCTCTCAGATAATTCGAAGACAACTAATATTTGCCTTATAGGAATCCTTGAAGGAAATGAAGTAGTTTCACAAAAAACAGAGGCTCTTCTTCATAAAATTTTGAAAGAGAAATTTCCAGACATGCCAAGAGATTCTGAAATTCAGATAGCAGATAGTTTCAGAACCCCAGCACGACTCAACCTGAACAAGACATCCCCCCGGCACATCATAATTAATTTCACTAAAGTTAATATGAAAGAGAAAATTCTGAAACCAGCCAGGCGTAAGAAAATCATAACCTACAAGGGGAAGAGTACTAGGATGACTGCAGATCTCTCGGCTGAAACCTTCCACGCTAGAAGAGGATGGTTATCGACTTTTAATCTCCTAAAACAAAATAACTTTCAACCCAGGATCCTATATCCAGCTAAACTGAGTTTCTTCTATGATGGAGAAATTAAATACATTAATGACATTCACATATTGAAGAAATTTGCCATAACTAAACCAGCTCTCCAGGAGATTCTCAAACCTATCCTCCATAATGACCAGTGCAATCCTCCACCACAAAAGTAAACTAACTCAGAAACTATTGATCGAATACCAACTTCCACAGTGGCGAAAGGATTAAAAATGTCCACTGGACTTTGGAACAACTCAATACCTAAAATTTTACCATGTTTATCAATAATTTCAATCAATGTGAATGGCTTAAATTGTCCCCTAAAGAG
>NW_003852680.1:25656-29058 GCF_000181295.1 Otolemur garnettii
CACTGTACCCCAGAAGTGCATTAATGTACATAGTTACCATTCAATAAAAAAAAAAAAAAAGTGATAGTAGAGGCAGAATTGAGGTATTGTTGGAGAGAAATAATTAAAGGTTGTTTGATTTTGTAGTACTGTTACCAGATAATGGAGAACGTAGGGTCTGAAGATTAGTATTAAAAGTAAAGTCATTAGAGGCCCTAAGAGAGGCGTTAACCAAGAGAACCATGGCCACACATGGCAAACACTGTTCACAGTTTTGATTAGGGTTTCCAGCATTAGTAAAGGATGGACCAGCTCGCTTTGGGCTAGGCTGTGGCAACTTTATACTATGACGAGAGAAGTATAAAGAGGAGGAAAATGATGATAAGAAGCCATATGTACCACAGCATATTATTACAGCTCATGCTTTTGAGGCTTTTGTTGGGTGACTCAGAGTCTATTGTCTGTGATTGGCTGGGAGTAATAGGTTGGTGAATATTTTAGGAAGTTTGTGGTCAGAGGAAGGAGGTTTTCTTGGAGCATAGACGAGCTGATATGTAAGTTAATAACGAGGCAAGCTGAATATGTCTTTTATCTCTCTACCTCATTTTTAAAATTCATTTTCAACATTTAACCTCAAATTAGTGAAGTCACAGACAGTGAGTTTTGTTTCAACATCAGTAACTGGGCCAGTAGTGCCTTACCAAACCCTGATAAAAAAGCCAAGCACAACCTCATTCGAGATTCTCCAGTTTGTCAATGTCCCGTGGGTATCATCACCCATTGTTATGGAAGTAAATAAGCACTAACAAGAGGACCCCATTGAAAGAAGACAAACAAAACACTGTCTGGATGATTCACAGACCCTGCCTTATTATGTACCTGTACTTCAGCAGATTTTAGTGGATCTTTTCATAGTAATAAGCCTTAACTTGTGAGTATAAAGAATTTTCTACATCAATTCTTTTTAGGAATACTGAACCTGACAGTGGTCTTGGGGAACCCCAAGCTTGCAGTTTGGTATCAGAATTATTATGGTCCTGAGGACACTTAAACCTCGTACAGCAAAAAACATGAAGATAAACACACTGAGGCATACCATAAGTGAATTGCAACATCCCAGAAAATAAAACTGTAACAGAAATCCAGGTAAATAAAGACCACTGGAAATAGTAAATATGTGAATAAATATATATTTTGCTGGGTTTTTTTTTTTTTTTGAGACAGAGCCTCAAGCTATCCCCCTGGATAGAGTGCTGTGGCATCACAGCTCACAGCAACCTCCAACTCCCGGGCTCAAGCAAGTCTCCTGCCTCAGCCTCCCAAATAGCTGGGACCACAGGTGCCTGCCAAAACGCCAGGCTATTTTTTGGTTGCAGCCATCATTGTTCTGGCGGGACTGGGCTGGATTCGAACCTGCCACCTTAGGTGTATGTGGCTGGCACCTTAGCCACTTGAGCCACAGGCACTGAGCCTATTTTGCTGTTATTTTCAAACTCTTTAAAAATCATTGCTCATTTGAAGCATAATAGTAATGTGGGGTTTATAACATGTAAAAATAAAATATAGTATGATAAACATGTCAGAGAAGCTGGGAAGAGATAAATGGAAGTACATTATAAAGTTTCTATATAAGAGGTAGAATACCAGTTGAAGCTGGTCATAGATGAATTCTGTGAAACATGAAACAGCTATCAAAACAGTTACAACTCATCAGCCAACAAAGGAGTTCACAATGTCATACAAAATCAGAAGGTACATTACGCTCACTCTGGCATGTAGGCCACTATTTGCGTATTTTTGTTTTCTATGAATAACTTCCTATGGAAAAAAAATGGCACAGTAAAAAAGAAGAGCCTTCAGACATGTGAAACAGAAAATATAGTTGTGATACAGACAGGAGGGGTTAAGTAGAGATAATAGATTTTAGCAGTCAGTCCAGAAAGTACCAGCCCTGTACTATGAAAAATGGAGGCATTTACTGAAGATACAAAATACAAGAGACAGTGTACACAGGACATTAACACCCCAACCCCTTCAAAATAGGCACCTTGGGACTTCAACACTGTTCTCCCAACATTTCTTCCATTGTTCAGAACACTCTGCAAAACTGTGTTGGAAGCACCATCAGCTGCTTTATCATATTTTCCTAAATATTATTTACGGTCTGAAATCTCTTCCCTTAAAAGGTGACTTTAGTTTTGGGAAAGCTGCCTTATCATATTCTTCTGAATGTATGGTCTGAAATCTCTTTCCTCAAAAAAGTTATTTTTATTTTGGGAAAATCCATAAGTTGCAGGACCCCAAATCAAAGCTGTAGAGAGGAGTGCTGACTCACCTGGGTGATTTGCTGCACTGCCAAAAAAACTATACCCAAGATGAACCGGCAAAAGCACTGTTGTGATGGAGCTACAAATCACCAGTCACCCAAATCATCCTGGCCTGCAGGAGCATACTTATTATGGATATCACCTTCCTAATCAAAACAAAACAAAAAATACAGGTATGGGCGGCACCTATGGCTCAGTAGGTAGGGTGCTGGCCCCATATACCAGACCCTGGCCAGCTAAAACAGCAGTGACAATTGCAACAGAAAAATAGCCAGGCATTGTAGTGAGCGCCTGTAGTCCCAGCTACTCGGGAGGCTGAGGCAAGAGAATTGCCGAAGCCCAAGAGCTGGAGGTTGCTGTGAGCTGTGATGTCACAGCACACTACCGAGAGTGACAAAGTGAAATTCTGTCTCTAAAAAACAAAACAAAACCAAAAAAAACAAGTAGCAAGGTCCTAAACTTGCTACTCTGCTGCATCTTCTTCATGTGTGGAGAACCAGATGATTTACATTAGACTACCTAGGCCTTCGTTTCTGGATCATAGCCATAGACTCATGAGTCATCTGTGGTTATGATCTTCTTGAGGAAATCTGATTCACTGGTAGTGGTCTGAAGCAAGTCATTAGCTAATGTAGCACAATGTTCCTTCTTCTCTGGTAGCAGAAGCCGTGGAACACATTTTGCCATGACACGTTTCATGCCAAGATCCTGTGTCAAAATCTCAGACACAGTAGTTTTTGGAATCCCCAGATCAGCTTCTAGTTCTCGCACTGTCAGCTGCTGATCTTTACTGATTGCAGCCCGAACACGTTCAACATTCTCAGGTGTTCTGCTTGTTGCCGGTCTTCCAGATCGTGGATCACTTTCAACAGATTCTCTCAACAGATTCTCGACCATCTCTGAAGCGTTTGTGCCACACTTTTATTTGTGCTGCGCTCATTGCATCATCCCCAAAAGTCTTCCGAATTATCCGAACAGTTTCTGCAGAGGAATGTCCAAGTTTAACACAAATTTTGATGAAGATTCGTTGCTCTACTCGCTCAGTCATTTTGAATGCAGCAGTCACAGTCACATGCTCCCTCAGTGGTGTATAGTC
>NW_003852680.1:29332-46169 GCF_000181295.1 Otolemur garnettii
CTTTGCAAGTAAGCTACAGCTTACCAACTTGGAATTTTACAGGGCAAAGTACAGAGCTAAGAAGACTATCAGATATCTCAGGATGGGCAAGTTTTGGAAGAGAGGAAGCCAAAATCTTAAGTCCCCAAATTTGTAAACAAAGCCCACCAAAATAGCCCACTACTCATACAAGCATACCTCATTTCTGCACTTTTCTGATACAGTTTTCCTACAAATTGAAGGTTTATGGCAACCCCTCATCAAGCAAGCCTATTGGTGCCATTCTTCCTACATGTGCTCGTTTCTTGTCTCTGTGTCACGTTTTGTAAATTTCTGTGATAGTTTAAACTTTAAATTATTAGTACTGCTGTTATGGTTACCCATGATTAATTATCTTTGATGTTACTTTTATAATTGTTTTGGGGTCCCCTAACATTGCTCATATAAGATAGCAATCTTAATTGATAAATATAGTGCATTTTCTGACTATTGTACTGGTCGTTCTCCCATATCTCTCTCTCTCTCTCTCCTGGCCATGGTATTCCTTGAGACACAACAATATTAAAATTAGCAATTAATAAGCACATTCCAATGGAAGAGAGTCACACATCTCTCACTTTACATTAAAAGCTAGATAAGATTAAACTTTGTAAAGAAGGGATGTTGAAAGCTGAGCCAGGACAAAACCTAGGTCTGTTGACCAGTTAGCCAAGTTATAAATGCAAGGGGTAAGTTCTCAAAGGAAATTAAACATGCTACTTCAGTGAACACATCTGATACAGAGAACGTGTTAAGTCTCTATAGGAGATCAAACCAGCCACAACATTCCCTTAAACCAAAGCCTAATTCAGAGTTAAGCCCTAACTCTCTTTAACTCCATGAAAGCCATCAGATGTGAAGAAGCTAAAAGGAAGTCAGAAGCTAGCAGAGGTTAGTCCAAGAGGTTTAAAGAGGTGTATTTATAACATAAAAGTATAAGGTGAAGCAGCTAGTGCTAACTTAAACCTGCATCAAGTTATCCAGAAGATCTAGCTATGATAAATGATAAAGGTGGCTACAGTAACAAAGAGATTTTCAATATAAATCTAACAGCTTTCACTGGAAGACGATGTCATTTCAGACTTTTGTAGCTAAAGAGAAGTCAATGCCTGGCTTCAAAGGTTCAAAGGATAAGCTCAATCTTTTGTTAGCAGGCAATTCCACTGATGATTTTAAGATGAAGCTAATGCTCACTTGACCATTCTGAATATCCTAGGGCCTTTAGGAATTAGGCTAATCTGTCTACTCTGTGCTCTAGAAATGGAACAAAACTGAGTAACAGCACATCTATTTACAGCATGGTTTACTGAATATTTTAAGCCAACTGTGTAAACTCTCTGCTCAGAAAAAAGGATACCTTTCTAAATATTGGAAAGGTCACCAAGTATGAGGTGATTAATGTTGTTTCCATGCCTGCTAACACACATTCATTCTATATCCCACAGATCAAGGAGTAACCTCAAATTTTAAGTCCTATTTTTTAAGAAATACATTACTAAGGCTATAGCTGTCATAGACAGTAATTCCTCCGACAGATTTGGGCAAAATAAATTGAAAACCTTATAGGAAAGGATTCAATGATCTAGATGTCATTAAGAACGTTCAGGATTCATTCATGAGAGGTGGTTAAAATATCAACATTTAACACGAGTTTGGAAGTTCATTCCAACCCTCATGAATGATTTTGAAGGGTTCAAGACTTCAATGGAGTAAATGACTGCAGATATGGCGGACAAAGTGGAGCCTGAGGTCTCCTGTAATCTCTTGATAAAATTTGAGTGAAGAGTTGTTTCTTTCAAATGAGCAAAGAAAGTGGTCTCTGAGACAGGATCTACTGTTGAAATGACTGCAAAGGATTTAGAATATAAAAGTAGCAGCAGCATTTGAGCAGACTGACTCCAATTTTGAACCTGCATAGGCAGACAAGCTGAAAGAAACGGATGGAGAGTTACTGAAGTACTTGCAGTCGGTTCTATCTGCCACACATTCCCGATCTTACCCATGCATTACATGGGGCCTTCCAAAACCAATCTGGGACTACTCTACATTAGCAACTCCATAAAAACCTTACTAACTCACTGGTGTTTTAGCAGTAGGTAACCATTTCTATTTGAGTCTTTATTTCCAGGTTGGTAGTAAAACATGGTGAACTGCATCATCTATGTGACCAATAAAGATTATTTCAGACTTCATATACCATGAACATTTAGCATGTTGTCCTCTTAGGGTCAATTATAATCAGGTAACAAATGTGTCATGTTGTCAGTGTATCAGAAAGAACAGACCGACTTCAACTCAACTTAGGTGGGCTTAAGGTCTTATAACCTGTTTATATCAACATGCCAACTTTATCTTGTTGATGTAAACACTATGATGCCAAATTTTACTTTTGCTTTAAATTTTAATTACTGAACCCCCAAAAGCTCCTAATATACAATATAAAACAAGTTGAGGAATAATTAACTTGCTGAAGATGTATTCATTTCTTTTGCTTTTGGAAATATGTAAAGGACTCTGGAATTGTATCTAAAAGAGAAGGTGAATAGAAGGAGTCATGAGAGAAATGGTATGGGTCACTCCTAGATTCTTCAGTGCAAAGCCCTCTACATATTAGCTGGGGAATAAAAACAACAAAGACCCTGACAAGGAGCACCCAAAATTCTATTAATTGGTAGGGATTAAACACATAATTTACCCTTAGGTTAAGGAAAGCATTTACTTGCTACTGACTTAGTACAAAAATTAATGTCACATTAATTTACCATTTTAATGATGGCTGTTCAAATAAATTACAGTACACAAAGGAAGAAACATTATGCTATCACTAAAATTTATGTGAAAGAAAACTACTTGGGCAATAGTAACTATTTTTCTATTAATACAGACCTATTACAGAAGCTTCCACTAAAAAACATCTTCCTTTCATACACCTAAACTTCATGGAAAGTACTGGCTCATGATAGTATAAGGAAAAATGCACATAATATATATTTATTATAGTATACTTATTCATCAATAGTTCCCAATGACATGCCCCCATATCCATGCCTTCTTGAGTTTCCTTTCACAGTGATTCTGGACCTTGTCATTTCATTTGTTTCGACCAATGGGACATCTGTGTGACACAAACACAGCTATGAAAAGTACAATGTCCCTGCAAACCAAGGGACCTCAGCCTTGAACTTCCCAAATCTGGTACCCCCAACTCAGGCCACAGAAGAAACTTTGCCTTGAATACAGATTCAGGGTCTTATTTCTTAAAATAGGAAACAAACTTAAAAGTATCAAGGAACTAGACTAGAACCCTGGAATACTCAGTTCTCATGTCCTTTCCCAGAAAGTGTTGTTCCTATACTGGTGGTCACTTGGGATCAAAGTGTACACACCTCTGCTAGCAGAACTGCTCCTCCACAGGCTGGAGATGTGGATTTCATGAGGAGGATATTCCTAAGAAGAGGCAGTAGAAGGACAAGACTCAGTTACTACTGAGTAACCTTCATGCACTCACTTCCTTTTTGGATCTTATATTTTCTGTGCAGTGATTGGAATTCACAATTTTGAGTAACTATTCAGTATCAAGAGCTCTAATTTTTAATTTTAAGAACACAGAAGAATGAATAATATAGTCCCTGTGGTGAAAATAAAGGGAACAATGACCAGAGAGTGGAAATAACTAATTCACAATTAAACAAGGGTTAAGAACCCAGGTTAATTTACACTGTTAACTTTCACTGGACTTGCTGCTTCTATACTTTTGGCTTGCCCAAAACCTACAGGTGTTCAGGCTTTGTGGTTCCAGAGGGCTAGTTTTAAAGTCACCAACCTGTAATATACTTATTAATGTACTCACACTAGTGCAAAATGACATGTGTATACAGAGAGTCACTGCAGTAGTTTGTAATAGAATGAAATTTGAAACCATGGTCTACCAATAGGGGACTATTTTAATAAATCACTTTATACCCATGCAGTGGAATGCTATGCACTTGTAAAAAGAATTTTACATACCAAGAGGCAGCTCAGAATACACCAATATTGACAGAACTCCATGGTATCTTCTTTGCCTATTCAGAATAAAATAATAAATACAGCATCATTCCAAAAAAAAAAAAAAAAAAGCACACACACAAACAAAACAAACCCAGATTAGTCTTTTCCTAACCAACACTAATGAAAATAGCATACATGTACCTGTGGTGTCTAATCATGTTTATATTCTTACAAAAAAGATAAGATCATCACTTTTCCCACAATCTCAAGTAGTCCCATCAACTTACCCCTGTTACTAGTTAGGTTTACATGTTACAGACATTTCTCATGTATTTATATCTGTATCTATGTATAAACATACAATGCACTGTATGGGACAGAAGTTGCATTTTATGTGGATTTGAATCTGGAATACTACAATATAAAACATTACATATAAAATCTGAAATAGGGTGGCACATGTGGCTCAGTGGGTAGGGCACCAGCCCCATATACAGAGGGTAGTGGGTTTGAACCCAGCCCTGGCAAAACTGCAACAAAAAATAGCTGGACCTTGTGGTGGGCACCTGTAGTCCCAGCTACTCAGGAGGCTGAGGCAAGAGAATCACCTAAGCCCAGGAGTTGAAGGTTGCTATGAGCTGTGATGCCATAGCACTCTACCAAGGGCAACAAAATGAAAACACTGTTTCAAAAAAATAAATAAAATAAAATGTGAAATAATTCTATATACATATTACTTATTATCAGGGATCATCAATCTTAAACAGCTTCATTGAGATAAAATTATTTAACATGCAATTCATCCATTAAAAGTGTGTAATTCAATGCTTTTTAGTAAGTTTATTCACAGATACATGCAACCATCACCATCATTATTTTTAAAACATTTTTATCGCCTCAAAAAACAAAAAACCTATACCTTTTAGCTATGTCCCACACCCTTCAACACTAAGCAACCACAAAACTACTTTCTATTTTTATAGATCTGCCTGTTGAACATTACACATAATCAGTGATGGGGTCTCAGTGTTCTCAGCAACACCATGCCCTCACATAAGCAGGGTCTGTACTGTCTCACTTTCTTACTCTCACTTACTTTAAAACATAGGAGTATGATGATTTAGTTTAAATTAAATGAATAAAGCAAAATTTCACATTTTATGTCAGATTTTGGAATATAATCGTGAATTTAGAATGTTTAATTAGGCTGTCACTTTTTATTCTTAACCCAAAATTAACTACAGCTCTAGTCCATGAACATAATTATGACATCTGTGCCATAAATCCAATTTCCCCTATTCATTATTAAGTGGTTACCTGAAATGAGATAAGAAACAATCTTTAAAAGATTCTGAAACATCACATTCCTTTCAAACTACATACAACTGTATATTAATAAAAACTATAGATAGAATTACTGACATAAATCTGTGTAAACAAAAGGTACAAATTAAGAAAATCTGTGCTTGTTTTTATTCTTTTACTATCTTTTTACTGTCTAATGCAGAACATTAGAAGTGTTTATGTATTTCCAGGTTGGTGCTAAAAACATTTTCCACTTCAATATCTATATGACCAATGAAGATGGGTGTTTCACACTTTGGTGACAGCAAATCTTCATGTCTCATGAAAATCCAGCATATTCTCTGCTTAGGTTCCACTGAGTTGTGCAGCAAATGTGTCTGTCTGCCTTTTTGTCATGACATCAGGAAGTCCCGGGACAAATCTGCAGTCAACATATGTAACCCTACGGTTTTATACCCTGCCTATCTATGTCTACATGCCAACTTTACCTTATTTATGTACCTTTCCTTCATTTGAGCTTTACTCAGTACTAATTTTCCATTTTAATTCTGCACCCCACAAAATAAAATTCAAAGTGAGGAATAAATAAAACAACTCACCAGAAATTTATTCATTTTTGTTATCCTAAGAAATACACCAAACAATATAGAAACATCACTGGAAGAGAAGACAAATGGAGTAGATTAACAAGAGAATGGCTGTTGCTTGGTCCTAGATTCTCCAATCCTCAACTATCAACACATTAACTTGAAAAGACAAGGAAAAACAAAAATGGTGAAGACTTTGTTAAACTGTTTGATGAAAGTATTTCAAATTCTATGTAAAACCAGCACACTGTACCCCATAATTACATTAGTGTACACAGCTATGATTTAATAATAAATAAATAAATTAATTAATTAAAACACTTAGCCTCCTCAGGGGCAAATAGCTTTTTTTAAAAAAGCATAGTATGTTTTTTCCTCCATTTTAATGCCTCTACAATTAACAAACATTCAAAATAACTAACTTCCAAATGAAAAACCTCTAATGGAAGCATCCAAATTAAAAATGAAGCATTTTAACTGATTGGACATGAAATCCAGCAAGAAACCTCCCTTTCCTCCACATCTAAGAAAAACCACCACCAATTCCTTTGGAGAGAAGTGATGATATTAACAGTACTTGGCTCTCACTTATCAGCATCCAGCCATCTCTGGTTCATGATATGTAAATTAGTATTACAGTTCCAATTACTGAACATGCCCTGCCATCTTCTTTACTACATTTCAGCTTGGTAAGGCACCTGCCACAATGCAGTTTGGAAAAGGAGCCATGAAGAACAGCCTGCCTAAAGAATTAACCATACATTATGGGTCTGCTAATTGAGGATACTAATGGAAATGTAAAGTTCCAAAGGGTATACGTTTTTCTTCTCTCCCAGTTACTATCAAGTACTTGCCAAAAAGTAAGTAGAGGAAGGTGACAACTACATACATGAAACCTTCCTAGAGCTAAAAATTAACTAAACAAAATACATACTACAGTGGGAAAAGCACTGACTCTCATTTGAATTTTATTTGTGGCTGCAAGCAACTCCAGAACAAGAGGAACAATTTTAATGTACTGAGGATTCAGTGATTTCCATTAAGATACTATTAAAATTCACATTTTTTCCTAAGAGTTTTACATGCTTCATGGTTAAATTTGGTGCCAAAAGCCAAGTAATAACCAAATAAGATAAACCTCAAACATACCCACTTCCAAAATTAAAAGGATCTTCAATGCATCTGTCTCTGTCTTTTCTCAAATTAGAAAAGTAGAAACTGAAAACATGACTATAGTAAGCAGCATTATACAGATAAGTCATTTTGCTTCAGTAATTTAGTCTGTTCCAAAGTATTTCTGTCCAAAATGTGTAGGAGCAACAAGATGAACTTTAGCTGAAATGGTGATCTCCCGAAACTTTTTTTTTTTTTTTTTGAGACAGAACCTCAAGCTGTCCCCCTGGGTAGAGTACCATGGCATCACAGCTCACAGCAACCTCTAACTCCTGGGCTCAAGCAAGTCTCCTGCCTCAGCCTCCCAAGTAGCTGGGACCACAGGCACCCGCCACAGTGCCCGGCTATTTTTTTGGTTGCAGCTGTCGTTGTTTTGGCGGGTCCAGGCTAGATTCAAACTTGGTCACCTTAGGTGTATGTGGCTGGTGCCTTAGCCATTTGAGACACAGGCACCAAGCCCCGAAACTTTTGAATAATAGATTTACACCATAAGGAGTAGAGAACAAACTGAGTACAATAATAATAGGTTGAAGTCCATGTTCTATAAGAACCTTTACAGCTTTAAGTACAGTATTTCCAGTGCTGAGAACTGGATACATCAGAAGGACTTTTATCCAGTAAAGTCTGGGGGAAGGGGGGGAGATGACATAACATACTTTAGCTCTTTGTGTCTCCTCATCATTCTGAATTAGGATCTTTCCAATTCAAATGGACCAACAGCAGTCTCATAAAAACTTATTCCATTGGCTCACCGCTTCTCAGTATGCTGACTCCACAATTTCCCTTCTCAAATTTCACTCCATCATACTTGTACCCTGTTGGAGTGGTCACCATGTATTCTTTATATGGCTGCTGATTTGATCACTCTTCCACAAGTCTGATCAAATGATCTTCACTTGAAGTCCCCTCACTGGCCATCTTGTCCTAGATGATGGTCTGCAGCTCCCAGATCTAATCATTCCAAGGCAGCAATTTAAGTTACGTCCCAATCTGCCAGGAGAGTTCACAGTCTCCTAGGAGGAAGTTGCCAGCTAGTGCTTCACAGTTGCTACAGTCAACACTACCACTGCAGTCTTCAGAGTTGAAGCTGGTACCTCTGCAGGCCTCAGAGTCTTGTTGTGCAGCTGGCATGCTAGAATGAGCTTGCCCTGTATGGAGAGTCAGCTTAGCCTTGGAGGCACTATTTTCCCCAGCATGATCCAGGAATGGGTCGCCAGGTTGCAGCAACTCCAGGCTTGGGGTTGAGGCAGAATTTACTTGCTGGTTGTGACAGGGCATGGAGTCCAAACTCTTTAAATCCAGGGCCATATACTGTGCCCCAGGAAGTCCCTGCTGCTACCAAACCCTAAGGATAAAAGGGAGGAGAGGGAGAAGGGGGCGAACAGTTCTTTATCCCTCAAGCAACAACAAAGACGCCACTGAAGATACATCTACTACAAAGTTAACTGGTAGAGATCAGACATACAACTTATTTGGGGGTTCATAAAACATACATTACCTACTGATTTATCAACAATTACTGTCACCTAAGGACAGTTAATAGTTTAATAACTTAAACCAAAGAAATACTGTGTCTTCACAAAATTAATGTTACAGAAATATACTTGGGCTATTTTAAGTATTTCCCTATTAAACAGGGATTCCATACAGGGTCTCTTGAGTGTTTCCACTATAGTGTATACTACTTTTATAGACCTGATGAGCATGGAAAGCATGTATCTGGCAACCCAACATTTTTTGACCATGAGTATACAGAAGAAAAATGTCCACTACATATATTCCTAGCAGTACACTGCTGCAATAACACTTCTTAGCCACAGGCTTCCCTTCATTCAAGCCTTGACACAGTATGCCCAGTCAATGAAATAGGATTTACCATTTGATTTGTTTTGGCCCATGGAACATTAGAGTATGTGATGCAAATACAGGTTCCTTGCCCACTGTTATTCCCTTCTCGGACACAATCATATTGTGAATTAGTCTGGAGCTAATCTGGTAGAGACAAGGGGCCTAGTCAAGAATCAGCACAAATCAACGGACATGTCAGTGAAGCCATCTTAAACCAACCAGCCTAAGTCAAGGTACTAGATGACTAAAACCTAACTTGTGACTCAGAAGCAATAAGCATAAAGGAACTCACCAGGTGAACATGAGCCAAAATGCTGATCCTCATTACTTTGAGAAAAGGTTTCTCACAGTAAATGCTAAATGATATACCTAAGCCACCAGAACTCAAATGTTTTCAACAAAGTTATGTAGAGGAAAAAGTCTTTTTTTTTTTTTTTTTTTTGAGACAGTCTCAAGCTGTTGCCCTGTCTTGTGACATCATAGCTCATGGCAACCTCAAACTCTTGAGCTCAAATTATCATCTTGCCTCAGTTTTTCTATTTTTAATAGTCAGAGTTTCACTCTTGCTTAGGCTGGTGTCAAACTCATCAGCTCAAGCAATCCACTTGCTTCTGCCCCCCAGAGCGCTAGGATTACAGAGTGAGACACCACGCCCAGCTGGGGAAAAAGTCCTAAATTTCATGTCAAATACAATCAATAAAACTTCACATCCACATGTAAACAGACATTTTGCCTCAATGAATGCCAAGTAGATGGACTTCAGTGAGGACACTGACCATAACAGAGGTCATGTGAATCACAAAAAGCAACTGCTGGCCAGGTACTGCAGCAGATACCTATAGTCCCAGCTACTTGGTAGGTCAAAGTGGAGTACTCCTTGAGCCCAGAATTTCAGACCAGACTGGGCAACACAGAAAGACATTCCCCCCAACACATTCACAAACAAAAAGCAACTGTTTACAGATCAATGAACTATGTTCAAAGTTTATATCACAAAATGCCTATCTGCATTAAAAAACATAAAATGTCTGTAACTTGTAAGTTTGCACCGTAACTGTACTATATTTTATTCACATTTTAGAAAATTGGTTTGGAGGAGAAGTGTGATGTAGTCTAGTAAAATAAGATTCCATTATTTTCTGGCAGGATTTAAGATTTTCAGTAACAGATTATATACATAATGTACAAAACACACAGAAATTGCTGGGGATTCAAAAATGATTGAGATATTTAAGAAAAGTAATTTTAAAGCAACGTTTTTCCTACAGTGACTTCAATGTCACAAAAACAGACAACCATTTCCTGTGAGTTAATTGTGGCAAAATGTGTAACACTAGTCAAAATGCCTAACATCTACAAACCATGAAATGCTAGGCAAATCACATCTCAAATCCAATTTTTTTTTGCAGTTTTTGACCGGGACTGGGTTTGAACCGCCACCTCCAGCATATGGGGCCAGCGCCCTACTCCTTTGAGCCACAGGCACCGCCCCAAATCCTATTTTTTTTCCATCAGCATCTCTATATGCCCAATTTGGTGATACATTGGGTTTAAGAAACTTCCTCAGACCCTGGAAACCTTAAGGAAAAATGAAGAAAGAGGAGTGCTTAGAAACCCCTACAGACAAATCCCGTCAGGTATGCCGTGTTTATTCCGACAACACTTTCAACCCCTTTTCTATAGGAACCATTATACACTCCTGTCTCATCTTCTCAGCCCAACTCATCTCCCCCTTCTGAAAGATGGTCTGAACCTCCCGATATCACCCAGTCTGATACTTTTAGATGAGGAATTACCAACCAAATACTGTGCACTCCAAATAATCAAAACTTGGGCGGAGCAAAGCTAAGATCTTTAGGTTTTTCTGAGTCTTCTGACACTGCTCTGAGGCGCTACTGAGAAGATTTACGTCCTTAGGGGTGTTGTGCTCCCTCAAACTTTGAAGCACCTACTTTATTCCAAAGAAAACAGGCCATCACCCAGTAAGGCTAATCTATCTCTCGCTAAGAACTCACTGTCTCTAAAAACTAGGTCTTGAGTAGATGCTACACAATGAAACCAGGAGGCTCTACAGTGCAGAAACTCTGCTTAATGAAGATACCTAGACAACCCACAAATGCAAGGACCACATATGAAGACTCAGTCCGCAAACACTTAACAATTACTCATCTGGGAATTGAGAACCTTTCAAGAATATTGCTAATATTCTCACCTAAAGATGGATAACCTGAGGCACACGCAGGTTAGTAACAGGGTTCTCCACGGCGCAACTGGACCACAAACACTCTGCGGACTTTTTAAGCTCCGCCGCCGGCAGGCCCCGCTCCCCCCGTAACCGCCGCCATCTTGGATGCGACCACCCGATCCCGCAGCTTCCAGGAGCAGCTTTTGTGCCCCTGGAAGCCCACCTCCACGTCGGGCAGCACCGTCTTGGACAGACAGATCATGGACAGCACAGCCCGAGTCGCCGCTTCATAGCACCGGCAAGTGCACGGCTCATACCTGCACGCCAGGCCCCGCCCGCCTTAGATCCACCCACGTTTCTGCTCCCAACAGTGGGAGACACATGCCGCTTCCTAAGTTCCTCTGAGGCCCGCGGACTACCCATTTACCCTCGCACCAACCTTCAGAGACGCAAAACACAATCTCTGGTTAGCGGAGAAGCAGCAACTGGTGAAAAAGCAAAATCCAGAATTTCCAATAGAAAAATGGCGGGAGGAGGCGGAGCTGCGCATGCGCAGAAGGAACGCAGATGAGCCCTTTCCTGGGTCCGGAGCTGGTGATGTGATTCCTGGGTGATACTACATTTCCCACGGGTCACTGAGCATCTCTGAGAGGCGCAAACTGAAGAAATGTCCTTTATTTTCCCAGTAGGAATCCTGTTACTGGAGACCAGGTCCTATCCTTCGGGAATAGTTCCTACCAGGAGACAGCTATGTGGCATGCAGCATCCTTATTAAATCTGAGACAACCTGGGATCTTGTGCCAATAGGGAAATTCAGATGTGGGCTATACTGTTGTAGAGCCCACAGTCTATTTTTTTTTTTTTTCTTATTTTTACTCTAAAGCAGAACCAGAGACGACCGGTTTTTGTTTTTGACCGGGGCTGGATTTGAACCGACCACCTCCGGCATATGGGGCCAGCTCCCTACTCCTTTGAGCCACAGGCACCACCCTGGTTTTTGCAGATATATTCTTGTATTGTTGTTTTTGTTGTTGAAAACAGAGTCTCAGAGTCTCACTCAGTTGTCCTGGGGTTGAGTGTGTGGTGTTATAGCTCACAGCAACCTCAAATTTGGGTTCAAGTGATCCTCTTGCTTCAGCCTCCTGTGTAGCTTCCACTTCACAGGAGCCCACCACAAGGCCAGGCTATAATTTTAGAGACAAAATCTGTCTCTTGCTCACACTGGTCTCAAAATCCTGAGCTCAAGCAATCCACCACCTCTGCCTCCCCCAGTGCTAGGATTACAGACATGAGCCACAGCGCCTGGCCTTACAGATGTATTCTAAAGCTGAAAAAATTCATGTCTCTTTTTTATTTTGATTTTTTTTTTTTTTTTTTTTGAGACAGAGCCTCAAGCTGTCCTCCTGGGTAGAGTGCCGTGGCATCATGGCTCACAGCAACCTCCAACTCCTGGGCTCAAGCGAGTCTCCTGCCTCCACCTCCCGAATAGCTGGGACCACAGGCTGCCGGCCACAATGCCTGGCTATTTCTTGGTTGCAGCCTCATTGTTGTTTGGTGGGCAGGGCTGGATTTGAACCCTACACCTTAGGTGTATGTGGCTGGCGCCTTAGCCACTTGAGCCACAGGCGCTGAGCCTTTACTTTAAATTTTATAAAAAACAACAAATTAATATGGTAACTCTCTTCCAACCCACTAAAAGATGTTTGTTCTCAACCACTAATCTACATCTTCAATGTACATCTTCAATGATTTTATTATTCAATTGGAAAAACTTGCTCCAATATATATAATGGAATAAAACACCAAGGTCACAGGATAGGTCACTCTATATAATTTTTGTGCCAATTTACTCTCCAGTGTCTGGCCACTTTTTTCTTTTTTTGAGACAGAGTCTCACTACGTTGCCCTTGGCACAAGGGCCATGGCATATAGCTAACAGCAACCTCCAACTTTTGGGCTTAAGCCATCCTCTTACCTGAGCCTTCCAACTAGGTAGGACTACAGACACCCACCATAATGCCCAGCTATTTTTTGATTGTTGTTGTTTTAGCAGGCCCTGGCCGTGCTTGAACCCACCAGCCTTGGTGTATGTGGCTGGCACCCTACTCACTGAGCTATGGGTCGGAGCCAATGTCTGGTAACTTTTTACCCAGACTTCCAGTTGCATCAATTCATCCATCCATCAGTCAAAATTTTAGTTATTTTTTTGTGTGTGTGAGATATGTCAGCAGCTACTATTAACCAGAATGGCCATTTCATGTAGGGCACTGCAGGTCTGGCCCTAAAAAGGTCAGATGAGCCTATGCTGACATCTGGAGATTATTCACTTATCAGAACCCGCTGTTATTAGATAAGTAGGTCTTGGAAGTGAATAATCTCCAGATGTCAGCATAGGCTCATCTTAAACTCTATGGTACTAAGTCAAAGATCGAGGACACTCTGTGCACCCAGTGCAGTGTTGACTAATTATAAATTTAGCCTAGAGTAAAAATGCTTTGAAGATATAACCACTTTAAGATAGCAGGATATTGTGTAACCTTGTAACCTATGAGGAGGAATCTGTTTAATGTATATGTGGGATAATTTTAATCTCCCACCTTACATGCACTCTTTTAATAAAAACTAGGAATTTGAGCAAAAGCAGTTTTGTGAAGTATCATAAGCCTTGTCAGAAGCTTAAGCTGCCTTGGATAAGCAGGCAAACCAGAACCTGCAGAACAGGAAAAACCTTCTGTATGGAACTCTGATTGCACTGTTGCTCACCCAAGCAGGTCAGGTTAATAGCCCTCAGTGCAGAGGAACAATTCTAAGGTTACGTGTGTGATAAATCATGTCTCACCACGTCTCACAACGGGTGGCTCCCAAAGCTGCAAGAAAAACAGAACTGTTAAGCTTAATTCCTGTAACTAAATTAAGTGCTTGTAAGAATAAATCACCCCCTTGCTCCATCTATTGAACTTTAACTTTATAGAAACGAAGTTTGGAATGCATGGTTGCTTAAAATATAATGTAGTTGTTTTTAAGTAGTTATTTTAGTTTTTTAGATTTGGTGTTTCCTTTTAAGGTTGGAATCAGAATAGAGAATGTTAATTATAGATTATTGATTAATGTGGTGCAAGTCATTTACTGATTATAAAAGGTTTTTGGAAATAAAGATGATTGCTACTTGCCATCCCATGAGCAGTAGTCTGTTTCAAGCTTTCCTACCATTTTAGGTGCAGACTTACACCTGGGGCGAGGCTCTCTCTGTTCTTTTACAGAACCTTCCACCAACACATATACTATGAAGATTAATGACATTACTGATGCTTAGTCTTTCTGTGAGGATATAAATGTAACAAAGGAAAACAAGAAGGCAGAACAGTTCTTTAAGGATATATCTTCACTGTTCTCTGGAATTGCTGGCTTTTCTGTAATTAAAAGTGAAACTGTTGATCTATTATCCACTTTTCTGTTGATGGCCTTTCTCTTTAGACAGGGAAATGTCAGGCTTGAGATGTGAAGTCGAGGATGAAATTTGTCAGTGGGGAGACAGAGTGTTAGAGGCTTGATTTGCCCAAGACCTAATCTCTAGTTTTCTCTTTCCTAATGCATGTGCTGCCTTGTTCAAATTCTTGTATACTTTCTGACCCTAAAATCGTCCCTCAGTGACTCTATTCTGCAGATCTAGGAAACTCTGTCTTGATCTTTCCAGAGCCCTCTTGCCTTAGACTTGGAATCCCTAGCTTCCCTTCCTCACACTCCTGGATCCCAAGTCTCTCTCTTATACCTATTGGTAAGGATGTCTGGAAATCCTTTAAATACAGTATGATTGGCAGATGGCAGTCACTGCCTAATATTCTGCTAGTTCTCGAGCACTAGGAGTCACTTTCCTGCATCATCTTCCCATCCAAGAGGGTCCTTGGCTTCCCAGGAAAGAATTCAGGAGCAAACTAACAGGCTGAAGTGAAAGTGAAATTTATTCACAAACTATAGAAAGTGAGAAAGTCTACACCACATACAGAGTAGGGACTAGCCCTCCCTACAGAAGAGAACTGGCCCCTTGAAGACAACGACCAGCCCCATGTTGAGGAGAACTAGCCCCCTGGTTCCTCTTGCCTTTCTACTTAAGCAACAGGCTAAACAAGGAGAGGAATATTCATGAAAAGGGGTTGTGTTTCTTCACCATCTTGGTCCTAACTGGTTGGAACTTGCCCTCCTTCATCTTGTTTTCATCAGGGTAATTAAAAACATTAGAGAGTTCCTGATTCCATAAGGCAGTCCTGCAGCAATGTCCAAATATCAGCTTCAGTAATTTGGCTCCCAAACTACTAATTATCAGTTTCCTGCCTCAGGAGCAATCAGGCAAGAGAAAGAAATAAGTCATATAAATTGGAAAAGAGTAAGTCAAATTGCCCATCTTTGCAGATGATATAATTTTATATATTGAAAATCCTAAGTATTCTACAAAAAAACTCTCAGAATTGATAAATTTGATAAAGTTGCAGAATACAAAATCACCATGCAAAAATCAACAGCATTTCTATACACCCACCAATAATGAACTAGCTAAAAAAGAAATCAAGAAAGCAATTCTGTTTATAATGACTGCAAAACATAAAATAAAATACCTACAAATAAATTTAGCCAAGGATGTAAAGGACCTCTACAAGAAAACTATGAAGCATTGACCAAAGAAATCAAAAAGGATACAAACAAATGAAAAAGCATTCCAAGCTCATGAATTCAAAGAACTAATGTTGTTAAAATGACCACTCTTTCTAAAGCAATCTACAGATTCATTGCAATCCTTTTCAAAATAACCAATGGCATCCATCACAAAAATCTAATTAAAAAAACCTAGGCTCGGCACCCATAGCTCAGTAGTTTGGGCCCCGGCTACATGCACCAGGGCTGGTGAGTTCAGACCTGGCCTGGGCCCACTAAACAACAATGACAATACCAACAAACAAAAAAAGCCAGGTGTTGTGGCAGGCCTGTGTTGTCCCAGCTACTTGGGACACAAACACATGCAACAACAATAATGAATGCAACTCAGCAAGATACTGCCACACATTGACACAAACAGCTGTGAGGCTCTGATATGACAGGGTTATGAAACCTTACCTAGTTGTTTTTGCAGTGCTACCAATGTATGTACACAGTGAACATAACTGTCAGATTTCTTATGATGACAGTTCTGATGGTCATTCCAGAAAGAGTTTCAAAATTGCTTTGAAGGGTGGGCTTGGCACTAGCATTGGTGGATAGTTTCCCAAGGAGGGGCACTTTAAAAATGACCACAGTGCTGGCTCGGCACCTTTGGCTCAAGCGGCTAAGGCGCCAGCCACATAAACCTGAGCTGGTGGGTTCAAATCCAGCCCGGGCCCACCAAACAACAATGAAGGCTGCAACCAAAAACCCGGGTAGCCGGGCGTTGTGGCAGATGCCTGTAGTCCCAGCTACTTGGGAGGCAGAGGCAGGAGAATAGCTTGAGACCAGGAGTTGGAGGTTGCAGTGAGCTGTGATGCCATAGCACTCTACCCAGGGTGACAGCTTGAGGCTCTGTCTCAAAAAAAAAATAAAATAAAATGACCATAGTGCTACTCAGCAAAGAGGTATGCAGCACTTCTTCTAGGTAAGATGAGTTCACAAACTTAATTATCAGACCTTATAAAACTACTAGAAAAAAATAAGGGAAATGCTTCAGAACAGTGGCATAGGGAATGTTCTTTTTTTTTTTTTTTTTTTT
>NW_003852680.1:46764-52035 GCF_000181295.1 Otolemur garnettii
TGTAGTCCCAGCTACTTGGGAGGCTGAGGCAAGAGAATCACCTAAGCCCAGGAGTTGGAGGTTGCTGTGAGCTATGTGATGCCCTGGCACTCTACCGAGGGTGATAAAGTGAGACTCTATCTCTAAAAAAACAAACAAACAAACAAATAAAACCTGGGTAAAATATCTTAATAGAGATTTCTTGCACAAAGACATACAAATATTGGACAAGTATATGAAAAATGCTCAACATCAGTAATCATCTGAGAAATTCAAATTAGAACCACAAATGAGTTATCATCTCACATATGTTATAATGGTTATTATGAAAAAGACAAAAAATTAACAAGTGCTGGTATGGATGCAAAGAAAAGAGAACACATAAACTGTTGGTAAAAATGTTAATTAATATAGCCCTTATGAAAAAACAGTACAGAGATTTCTCAAAAAACCAAAAATAAAACTACCATGCAATCCAGCAATACCACTACGGAGTATTTCTCCAAAGAAAAGGAAATCAGTGTTATCAAACAGATACCTATATCCACATTGTTTTGAGATGGGGTCTATTTTGCCCAGCCTGGCCTCAAACTTCTGGGCTTAGGTAATCCTCCTGCCTCAGCCTCCCGAGTAGCTGCAATTACTGGTATGTGCCACCATGCCTGGGTCTACACCCTCACTTTTATTGTAGCACTATTCAGGTCGTCAAGATAAGGGATCAATCTAAGTGCCTATCAATGGCTAAATAAACTATGATATATAAGCACAAGGGAATACTATTAAGCCACGAAAAGGAAAGAAATACTGTCATTTTAAGCAACGTAGATGGAACTAGTGTCTATTATGTTAAATGAAATAAGCCAGGCACAGAAAGAAAATATGGCATGTTCTCATTCATATGTGGGAGATAAATAATTACTTTCATAAAGGTAGAGTAGCTTATTAGTTACCAGAGGCTGGGAAGTTGAGGGAGAGGAGTGAATAAAGAGAAGTTAGCTAAGGGGTGTAAGCACACTGTTAGATTAAGTTCTAGTGTTCAACAGCACAGGAGCAGTGTGACTAGAGTCAAACAATATATTGTATATTTCAAAACAGGAGATTTTATTTTATTTTTTTTGTAGCACCAATTATACAGAGCAATACAAGATTTTAAAATGTTCCCAACACAAAGGAACTATTAATATTCTACGTGACGGATATCTTAAAAGCCCTGATTATTACACATTGTGTACATGCATCAAAACATCAAAATATCATATGTACCCCATAACATGTACAAATAGTATGTATCAATACACCTTTTATTAAAGAGCACACACATCTAAACATTTCCCTTGCTATATAACTGATGACAGTCTCTTCAATAAATGTCACAAAAGCTGGCTATCTGTATATAGAAGAAATTAGATCCTTATCTCAAACCTTATACAAGAACTAACTCAAAATGGACTAAAGAATTAAACATAACACTCCCCAAACTATCAAACTACTACAAGAAAACATAGGAGAAAGCTCCATGATATTGATATCATGAATAAATTTTTTGGATATGTCCTCAAAAACACAGGCAACAAAAGCAAAAATAGACCAGAGATAGCAGGGCATCAGACTAAAAATCTTCTACACATATACAGCAAAGGAAGCAATTAACAGAGGGAAGAAACTATCCACAGATTAGGAGAGAATGTTTGCAAATCATATACCTGATAATGGGCTAAGATCCAAAATATTTAAAAACTCAAACTAATAACAAGGAAAAATAACCCTACTAAAAAAATAAGCAAAGGATATGCACAGACATTTCTCAAAAGAGGACACCCACACGGCCAACAGATGCATAAAAAACTTCTCAGGCTGGGCATGGTAGCTCACACCTGTGATCCTACCACTCTGGGAGGCCAAAGGGAGAGGATCCCTTGAGGTCAGAAGTCTGAGACCAGCTTGAGCAAGAGCAAGACCCCATCTCTACCTGCCAGGTGTTGTGACAGGCGCCTGCAGTCCCAGCTACTTGGGAGGCTGAGGCAGGAGGATCACTTGAACCCAAGAGTTTAAGGTTGTGGTATATGTGTAGAAGATTTTTAGTTTGATGCCCTGCTGTCTTTGGTCTATTTTTGCTTTTGTTGCCTGTGCTTTTGGGGACATATCCAAAAATGTTATTCATGATATCAGTATCATGGAGCTTTCTCCTATGTTTTCCTGCAGTAGTTTGATAGTTTGGGGGTCTTATGTTTAATTCTTTAGTCCATTTTGAGCAACTGCTTATGTAAAGTTTGAGATAAGGATCTAGTTTCTTCTCCGCACACACAAAGAGCCTGTCATAGCTCAGAGGCAGCAACAATATTTAGCCACAAAAAAGAATAAAACCCTGTCATTTGCAGCAACATGGATGAACGTAGAGGACATTATACTAAATAAATTAAGCCAGTCACAAAAAAGAAGATACTACATGGTCTCATTCTTTGTGGAATCTAAAAAAGTTGACCTTATAGAAATAAGAGTAGGCTAGAGGCTGGAGAGTGGTAGAAGGACAGAGATATAGGGAGAGATCAGTTAACAGGTACAAAATACAGTTCGATAGGAGAAATAATTTCTAATTTTCTATTGCACAATAGGGTGGGTATATTAACAATACTGAGTATTTAAAAACAACTGAAAAAGGGCTCAGCACCTGTAGCCCAGTGGCTAGGGCGCTGGCCACATACATCAGGGCTGGCAGGTTCGAACCCAGCCTGGGCCTACCAAACAACAGTGACAACTGCAACTACAAAAAAATAGCTGGCTGCTGTGGCAGGTGCCTGCAGTCCCAGCTACTTGGGAGGCTGAGGCAAGAGAATCACTTAAGCCCAACAGTTTGAGGTTGCTGTGAGCTGTGACTCCACAGCACTCTACCAAGGGCAACATAGTGAGACTCTGTCTCCAAAAAAAAATAATCGCAAGAGGATATTTAATATTCTCACCACAAAGAAATAAGTCTTTGAGGTGACAGATATGCTAAATATCCTGATTTGATCATTATACAATGATCAAATATGCATATTATACCATGCATATTATACCATGCATCAAAATATCATATGGTACCTAATAGGTATGCAAAATTATGAATTTTTTTTTTTTTGAGACAGAGTCTCACTCTGTTGCCCTAGTTAGAGTCTCATGGTGTCATCATAGCTCACAGCAACCTCAAACTCTTGGGCTCAAGTGATCCTCTCGCCTCAGTCTCCCAAGTAGGTAGGATTACAGGCATCCATCATGACCTCAGCTAGTTTTTTCTATTTTTAGTAGAGATGGAGTCTTGCTCTTGCTCAGGCTGGTCTCAAATTCCTCAGCTCAAGCCATCCACCTGCCTCAGCTTCCTAGAGTGTTCACAATTAGGTTTCGAAACAAGGTCTCTCCTTTACTCTATACTTGTGTCTTACTTAGACACAAATCCTAATGATTCTTTAACATTTCTCTCAACTGACTCACCTGTTCCCATCTCAGTGAAAGACCATAATGCACAGGGAGGCTTTTCCACCTGTGCTTACATTCTTTCACCCTCTAAGTAGCCCCTCAACCTGCCCCTATCCATCTTCACTCCTGAATCCTCAGCAGGGTTCCAGTCATGTTGCCTGAATGAGTCTGATGGCCTCCCAACTATTGTCCTTCCCTCCAAGCTGGCCCCTCAAACCCATCCCTTCAGCCCTGCTAGCTAGAGCTATGCCACAAAGCCAAATGGATCACATTCATTCTTTAAAATGCATGAGCGGCCCCTACAGCTTCAGAGCTAAAGCTTTAATCAATCAGTATCGAGGCCCTTTTGGATCTGGCTCTAAGGCCTGCTTGCCTTCATTCCACAATCCCCTCCGTCACTCCACCCATTTTCCTTTCATAAATATTTTATACTTCCTCCGCACCAGCCATTGCTGAAAGATCCCATACACGTTCCTTCTCCAATTCTTAAACAAATGGAATGCCTAGATATATCCCCTCCAAGGCACCAGGATCTGCATACCCTACATCTCTACCTTTCCCTGTCCCTTCCGCTTGCCTCAGGTCCCCCAGCCCCTATTCACTGGGGAAGTCCCACTTGTCCTCCAGGACTCGCCTCTTCCGCAAAGGCCTGTGAAGGAACTTCGTTCACCCCACTCCACCAGGCAGAGTTGGGCACGTCTCCCTTCAGCTTCTACAGCCCCATATGCCTCCTGATGGAGAAGCATTTACTTCCTTATCAGTATATCACTGCATCATGTCAGTGCTGGAGCCTGGTGAGCCAGATCCTTAGAGCCATCAGTTCCCATTTCAGCTCCACCACTTGGTAGCTACATGCTTATAACTTCTCTTAGCCTCCATTTATGCATTTTTAAAATGAGGCTAATAACAGCATTTAAACTTGAAAGTGTGTTGTGAAAATTGAGTGAGACGGTGTATGGAAACGGCTTCAGGCAATGCCTACCCAGCAGACAGTAAATGCCCAGGAAACGCGGCTCCTACAAGGTTGGTGAGGAAGAACATAAAGGAGGGCACAGAGCCCCATCCAAAACCAATGAGGGGCTTCTCCTGGCTCCCTAACTTCACTCCATTTGCCTTCATCCACTGAGGAACTCTCTAAGCCAAGTCATTCCCTTACTTCTCCTGCAGGAGCCAGACCTTCTCATCCTTTTATACAACTCTGCTCCAGGGCACATGGCTCTGCCATAGGGCTACTCCATAGAGATGTGAATAAATGGCTCAGGAAGTCCATGTTTTCCTAAGGAGGAGGAGGGTAAATAAGATGACCATTTGCAGCAGTGTCTCATCTGATCTGAGCATTGCCTGGAAGAGAAACTATGGGAGACAGGAAGATCTCAGCCAGAGCTCCCAGTGCTTACACAGAAAGGCCTGAGTCTTAAAGGGTGAGGTATGGTTGGAGAGCTGGAGAAGAGACAGCCGCTCAGAGGGAGAGGGTCTAACTCACGGTGAATAAGGGAAGAGTATAAAAAAGTACTCAGTAACAAGTATTGAATATGAATATGAATAGTGAATCAATTATTTGATGATTGTTAAAACCAGAAAGAAGCCTTTTTCAAGTGGTGAAGTTATTCTGGAAGTGGCATCACTGTGGGGTTTTATGGTGAGGGAGGAAGTCTGTATGAATACAGCCTGGGCAAATGAGAGGGTACAGACAAGGGGTCAGTGATGGAAAATGACCAAGAAGACACATCATGGGTAGGGGAAGACTCTGAATAAACTCCATCTAACAGGATTCTTCTTACTGAAGGCCAGCCAGTGAGATCAGGTATCACCCAGGGGAAGGTAGAGGACAAGAAACCT
>NW_003852680.1:53350-54685 GCF_000181295.1 Otolemur garnettii
CATATTACAGAAGCAAAACGTGGCTGGTTAAGGGGGGGTTACAACTTGGGTAGTAACGGAACAATAATTAATACAGCTTCCGTTGACAATGGATACATCTCATATCACAATGGTTAAGGTTATACAACAGTAATTCATCAAGTCTCAGTGAGTTTTCCACCATTGTTCATCTACTGAGAACTTGGGGGTTTTGTGAAACTTTGGACTTTTCTTCTTTGTACCTAAAGCTTGTTCTTGGCAACCCTAGGGGAAGGAGGGGGCCTGGGAACGTGGCTGGGAAGCACTGTTCTCAGCCACCATGCGGGGGAGGAGGGACTTGCCTTGTTCCCAAGTTGACTCTGGGGGGAGAAGAGAGGAGGAGGGAAATGGGCTGGAGGGTGGGGGAGGAAGGGGGGACAGGTGAGGGCTTGGGAACAGGAGTGGGCAGGAGAAAGAGGGTTGGGTTACAACACCTCAGATTCTTGGGCTCAAGCAGTCCTCTTGCCTTAGCCTCCCAAGCAGCTGGGACAACATCCAGCTAATTTTTCTAGCATTAGTAGAGATGGGGTCTCTGCTCTTGCTCAGGCTGGTCTCAAACTCCTGAGCTCAAGCAATCCACCTGTCTCAGCCTCACCACGCCCAGCCATGCTAAATACTTTTTAAAAACATATAGTCTTTGCAGATGTCCTGAAGTGCTCGGCATATGTTAAAAGTAGAGGAAATAACATGTTCTATAAAAAATATTTGTTAAAATTCACACAAAATATGGTTTGTTTGAGGAAATGGCCACACCATCTTTTCAACTGTGTTTGTACACTGGTGCGGGGGAGGAGGAGAGAGAGAGTGCAGCCAGCTCTATGCCAGTGTTTACTGTGAAGTCAGATTACCCACTTCCTGTTATGGCCATGGATTCTGTTTTACTTTGCTGTATATATAATGGACAAATGACTCCTAATTTTCAATAACTCTATAGACATTAAAGAAGTTGCTAGCACAAAATGCAGTAGTTAGTAAAATTAGTACATTTCATACATTTTGTGTTGAAATTTACAGGAGAGTGTGCCTGCTGTAAGTGGCTTCTTTTTTTTTTAAATTTTTTGTAGAGCCAAAGTCTCACTTTATTGCCCTCGGTAGAGTGCCGTGGAGTCACATAGCTCACAGCAACCTCCAACTCCTGGGTTTAGGTGATTCTTTTGCCTCAGCCTCCTGAGTAGCTGGGACTACTGGAGTCTGCCACAACAGGCGGCTATTTTTTGTTGCAGTTCGGCTGGGGCAGGTTTGAACCTGCCACCCTTGGCACATGGGGCCGGCACCCTTCCCACTGAGCCACAGGTGCCGCTCTGTAAGTGGCTTTTA
>NW_003852680.1:56007-57085 GCF_000181295.1 Otolemur garnettii
TTGCCAATCTGTGATAAAAGTAGAGGTAATAAACACATTTTGTATACATCGAGTTAACATTCACAGGAAGGCAGTCCTTTGAAGTGGGAATGAATTGTAACAATGCAATTGACTTGTGACTATACTCATTCCTGTGGTTGGTGGTAGAAGGAACTGGAAGAAAGGAGAAATTTTGGCCAGGCGTAGTGGTACACACCTATAATCCCAGCACTTTGGGAAGTTAAAGCAGGAGGATCACTGAAAGCCCAAAGTTTGAGACTAGCCAGGGCATCAAAAAAAATTAGCTACGTATGGTGGCAAGCACCTGTAGTCCCAGCTACGTGGGAGGTTGAGGCAGAAAGATCCTTGAGCTCAGGAGTTCAAGGCTGCAGTGAGCTATGAATGCACCACGTACTCCAGGGTGGGCGACACAGCAAGACTCAGTGTCCCCACAACAAAAAAACAAAAAATGGAAGGAGGGAGGGTAATTGGTGGCACCACACCTACGGTGCATCTTACAAGGGTACATGCGAAATTTATTAAATGTAGAAAATAAATGTCTTTAACACAATAACTAAGAAAATGCCATGAAGTCTATGTTAACCAGTTTGATGAAAATATTTCACATTGTATATAAAACCAGCACATTGTACCCCATGATTGCATTGATGTACACAGCTATGACTTAATTGAAAGAAAAAAGGGGGAGGGATTCTAGGTGAGACTGTTGCTATTTAGAAGACACAACCACTGTTATGTTGTGTAGTTTATTCAACACTACTATGTATATGCTGGACAGACTTTAGTACTTATTTGTAACATCCAGTCTTTCTAAATGTTTAAATGTGCATAGTTTGAGGATAACCTTTTGTTAAAATTCATATTGTCTTTTGGAGAGCACAAATACTTTCTTAATACTTGAAAGTATGTTTGTTTCACACAAATTTGAATAACACTCCACTTTAATAAATAATACCTATATAAGGCAGATTCGTTGTTTTTCTGTAACATTAAAACTGTATTGGTAGAATTAATTAAGTGAACTGAGGTCTTTTGGTCCCAGCACATTCCTTTCTTCTTAGCAATTCTCTAGCATTAT
>NW_003852680.1:58892-59707 GCF_000181295.1 Otolemur garnettii
GGGCCCGGGCTGGGGATTCGAACCCGCCATCTTAGGTGTATGTGGCTGGCGCCTTAGCCGCTTGAGCCACAGGCGCCAAGCCCAATGAATGTTTTCTAAGAACAATTTCTACTCATGGAGTCTGAGAAGTCCAAGGTCGAGGGGCTGCATCTGGTGAGAGATTTCTTGCAGTGAGGACTCTGCAGAGTCCCAACATGGCACAGGGGCATCACATGGTGAGGGAGCTGAACATGCTCTAGAAAAAAATTCTCAGAAAATATGCACAAATTATTACACTAAACTCAACAAGAAAACAAATAGACCTATAACAATTAAAGAGAATAAATTAATTTAAAATATTCACATAAAGAAAAGCCCAGATATGCCTTCGCTTGCTAATTCCACCAAACATTTAATAAAGAATTCAAGTTCACTTCCAAAAAAACAGAAGAATAGGAAGGAGATGCTTACCAACTAATTCTAAGAGGCCAGTACTGTTCAGATAACAAAGCCAGGCAAAATTAGCAGAAAATAAAACTATAAACCAGTATACCATATGAATACAGACACAGAAATCTCAAAAATCTAACAAACTAAATATAGCCACATGTAAAAATTATAGGATACCATTATCAAAGGAATTATCTCACTTTTAAAATGCAAATTTGACTTAACATTCCAAAATCAGACTATAAATACAGGATGACACAATTCATTTTGATAAACACAGAACATTTGACAAATCCAACATGTATTTATCACAAAACCCTAAGTAAACTAGGAATATCAGAGAATTTTCTAGACCTGCTAAAGGGCATCTACACAAAAACTTGTAG
>NW_003852680.1:60256-62913 GCF_000181295.1 Otolemur garnettii
ATTTTTTGATTGCAGCCGTCATTGTTGTTTGGCAGGCCCGGGCTAGATTCTTAGGTGTCCCTGTTTGTGGGGTTTTTATACCACTTCTATTCAACATTACACTGGAGGTTTTAGCCAAAAAATAAAACACAGAACAAAAAGAAACTAATGGTCTCCAGGTGGGGACTAAAAGCCTATAATGACATTACTTTCTATATAAATATTTCTAAGGAACTGCAAAGACAGACTACATTAGGTCATTAAATATGAAATGTCTGATTTTGAATCAAATGCTTAGTTTATTATATCCCAAACAAGAAGCAGTATAATTAATCAAAGTATGCACCTAAACTATCAACACAGTTTTGCCATCTTAGCGGTAGTTCATTTATGCCAGAAGCAAAAAAGCCTGGAGAGCAAGTGG
This sequence comes from Otolemur garnettii, assembly GCF_000181295.1. NCBI lineage: Eukaryota > Metazoa > Chordata > Mammalia > Primates > Galagidae > Otolemur > Otolemur garnettii. Next base: position 60,660 of record NW_003852680.1, read on the forward strand.
CAATGAAATCACAAAAGGCATTTTCCACAGCTTGTTGAGAATTGAATAATTTTCCTTGCAAGAAGTGGTCCAAAGCCTGGAAGAAGTGGTAGTCAGTTGGTGCAAGGTCTGGTGAATATGGTGGTTGACAGAGAGTTTCCAAGTCCAGCTTCTGCAGTCTGAGCAGTGTTTGTGTGACATGTGGGCGAGTGTTGTCTTGCAAGAGAATTGGCCTGTCTCTATTGACCAGTCTCAGCTGCTTAACTGCAAGCATCTGCATCATTTCGTTCAATTGGTTGCAGTAGACATCCGCTGTAATTGACTGACCAGGTTTCATGAAGCTGTAGTGGATAATACCAGCAGTGGACCACCAAACAGATACCATTAGCTTTTTTTGATGCATATTTGGTTTGGGACTGTGTTTTGGTACTTCATCTTTATCCAACCATTGCACCAAATGCTTGCGATTGTCAAAAAGAATCCATTTTTCATCATATGTAACAATACGGTGTAAAAATGGTTCGACTTTATGTCGTGACAGCAAAGAAAGGCAAGTTTCCAGACGATTTCTCTTCTGACACTCATTTAACTCATGCGGAACCCATCTATCCAGTTTCTTTACTTTGCCGATTTGTTTCAAATGGTCCAAAATTGTTGGAATAGTAACATCAAACCTCGCTGCTAATTCCCGGGTAGGTTGAGATGGATTTGCTTCCACTACAGCTTTCAGTTCATCATTATCTACCTTGGTCTCAGGTCGCCCACGTGGCTTGTTTTCAAGATTAAAATCACCAGAACGAAACTTCTCAAACCAACGACGCACTGTGCGTTCATTAGCCACATCCTTACCAAACACTTCATTGATATTTCGAGCGGTCTGTGCTGCACTGGTTCCACGACGAAACTCATATTCAAAAACAACACGAATTTTTGACTTGTCCGTGGCTTCGCAAAAATTGGTCTAAAAAAAAATGCAAAAGAGACTCACAAGGCAAAACATGTGTTTCAAAGAGTTAGGATGTACCTTCACAACACAAATAAAACAAGCGATCTCTTTGTTATTGTCAAGGTGAAATAACAAAGAGACAGCAACTGTCAAACTTCATACTTAAGGAAATCAGACATTTCATACTTAACCAATAACAAGTGAGTTCAGCAAGGTTGGATAATTCAAGATCAGTATTTTAAAAACAGAATCTACATACACAAGCAATAAAAATTCTCAACATGAAATGAAGAAATAATTCTAATCACAGTGGCTTCAAAAGATAAAAGGAGAAAAAAATAAATCCTGTGACATAAAACATGTTGATTTTGTGTACTAATTAAGTATCATTGTTGTCTTTTTGGTCTCCTCTACTTCCCCATCCTTGTTCAATATTGTTAACATCACATCATAGTAAGTAAGTTATAGGATTATCAAGGAAGTAAGACCATCTAAGGACTTTGCATTTTCTTTTGGAAAATGCTAATGCATTTTCAGTTGTATGAAATACAGCTGTATCATATACATATGTATATTTGTGCAATAATATGTGTGTACACATACTCAGAAATATACACACACATAAATATTTATAACAAAACAAATGATCTAGATAATTATAGCCCTTGTTTCTGTAACTGGTATTTGTACTTGCTTTTTATAACTAACTTCATCCACTGTCCATTCCATATTCCTTTTGCCTTCAGCAGAAACCTCAGCTGGCTGGATTACTGGAGCTCACAGAGTTAAACCCTTATGATCAACAGAGACTGACCCCATACATCTCTGTTATACTGTTAATATTTATCTTTAGCTCTAGACTGCTCTGTCAATACATTGAGATAACTATATTTTCTGCTGAACCAAAATACATATAAATATGTATAAAAATTGCTCTAAAGTTTAAATTTACAAATATGAAGATATTTCCTATATAGGAGGCCCAACTTATCCCTGGGGGTATAGGTTCCAGGACCTACAGTGGATGCCTGAAACCACAGACACAGGGTGTCCAAAGTCACCATACATGTGGAAAATGGGAAATTGCAACCAAATATACTTTTATTTTTTTTGACCAGGGCTGGGTTTGAACCCGCCACCTCTGGCATATGGGGCTGGCGCCCTACCCTTTTGAGCCACAGGTGCCACCAAAATGTACTTTTATTTAAAAATATGCTCTATGTGTTGGCCACCTCTTTCTACACATACATGAAGTCTTCCTTCCCACTCATGGTGAATACAATGCAAGGTATCTTCTTCTATAATTTCCCCCTTATATGGCAATTTTTG
>NW_003852680.1:63882-72182 GCF_000181295.1 Otolemur garnettii
AAAAAAAAAAAAAAAAAAGTTCCAGCTACTTGGGAGGTTGAGGCAAGAGTTTGAGATTACTATAAGCTATGACACCATGGCACTCTACCAAGGACTACAAAGCAAAACTCAGTCTCAAAAAAAAAAAAGAAGTGGGTAGTATATACACATGGTGGGTATACTGGACAAAGGGATGATTCACATCTGGGCAAGATGGGATAGGACAATTACAGATTACATCGTACTACTCAGAATGTCATACTATTTAAAACTTATGAAATTTTTTTTCTAAAATTTTCCATTTACTATTTTTACACCATGAATGATGGTAGGTAAGTGAAACCATGAATGAGGAAACACTACCATATGATAAAAATTGAACTATAGTTCTTCCATATCTCATTAATTGCTTTCATTAAAATCAAAATTACATGGCCCAGGGAAAAAAATAACTTTAGACAAATGCAAATAAAAAACAATATACCAAAATTCATGGGATGCAGTAAAGTCAGTGATAAGAGGGAAAATTATAGCTGTGGATGATTACACTAAAAAGAAGCAAAATAAATCAATAGACTGAGCAGAGGCTGGGCCTCAAGGAGCCCTTTATGCATGCTGGAAGGATGCCAAGACCTCTGGTGAGGAGATGAAGGACACTAAGAAACAATTCATTGAAAACTAGAAGAGGCCTGTGGATTCTGTACTACACTAGTGTGATCAACACTATTCCCTACTAGAACATGGGAAACTGAAAAAGGATCTCACCGTCTCAAGGATCTGCCTAAGGAGATTTCTAGGAAGACTGTGGAAAGCACTACCTGGCCTCTTCTTTAAGAAAATATGACAGGAGAAAGGTAAATTAAAGAAGGACGTTGGATTTTCAAACAGAATTTAGAGAAAATAAAAGGATAGGACTGGACTGTACAAAACAGAACTGTTTCTCATTCCCAGCTGCTGCAAACTTAAATAAATGGTGCTGGGAGAACTAGATAACCACATGTAGAAGACTGAAACTGGACCTGCACCTCTCACCACTTACAAAATTGATTCAAGAAGGACAAAAGACTTAAATCTAAGACATGAAACAATAAAAATCCTGAAAGGAAGTGTGGGAAAAACACTTAAAGATATCAGTCTGGGGAAAGATTTTATGAAGAAGACTTCCCTGGCAATTGCAACAACAAAAATAAACAAATGGGAATTACGCTGAATAGCTTCTGCACAGCTAAGGAAAGAATAACCAAAGCAAGCAATGGGAAAAGATATGTACATATTATGAATTGGACAAAAGCTTAATAACTAGGATCTACAGAGAACTCAAATTAATCAACAAAAAAGACTCAACAATCCCATATGTCACTGGGCAAAAGACATAAATAGAACTTTCTCTAAAGAAGAGATAAATGCCTAACATACAGGAAAAAATGGTCATCATCCCTAATCACCAGAGAAATGAAAATAAAAAATACCCTGAGATATCACCTAACTCCAGTAAGAATGGCCCGCATCACAAAATCTCAAAGCTACAGATGCTGGCATGGATGTGGAGAGAAGGGAACACTTTAACACTGCTGGCAGGACTGCAAACTAATACAACCTTTTTGGAACTATGGAGAAGCCTCAAAGAACTCAAATTAGACCTCCCATTTGATCCTGCAATCCCATTACTAGGCATCTACCCAGAAGACAAAATATCCTTTTATCATAAAGACATTGCACTAGACTGTTCACCGCAGCTCAATTTACAATCGCCAAAATGTGGAAACAGCCTAAATGCCCACCAACCCAGGAATGGATTAACAAGCTATGGAAAATGTATACCATGAAATACCTACCATTCAGCCACTAAAAAAGATGGATACATCTTTTGTATTAATCTGGATGGAAGTGGAACACATTCTTCTTAATGAAGCATCACAGAATGGAGAAGCAAGAATCCAAGGTACTCTATTCTAATATGACAGTAGAAGATGAGCTAATACAAGGTAGGGTAAGGGAATGAGTGAGTGGGGAGAGGAGAGAAAGGAGAGGGCTCGGAGGTCATGGTGTACGGCACACCTCTTGGGGACAGGACACAATTATAAGAGGCACTTTATCAAACAATTACAATCAGTATAACCTAATTCTTTGTACCCTCAATGCATCCCAAACAATTAAAAAAAACACCTTTACAAACTTGGCTACAAGGAATAAACCCAATGATTTTAGAAACAATATAAAAGAACAAAAAGTTTCAGCATTCTGAGAGCTTAGGATATTCTCATAGACAGTCCCAAACAATAAGGCTTCCAACGGTGTTGTCCCAGAGCAGCCTTGGAGAGAAGGGAAGACCACAGAAGATGATCTGTCTGAATGAGTGTGTGGGGTGGTTTTTGGTACACAGAATCTGTACTTTTAAAAGAAGGAATTATATGGAATCATTTCCTGTGCCAAAAAGCCATAGTCAGAAAAATATTAAAGGCCAGTGAATCCTCAGACTACTATAAACAAGAAACTTCTCCAGTGCCAGCTGGAGAAACTTGGTCACATGCAAGCCCAGAAACTATTCTCAAGACAAAGAACAGAATATCAACTCATAGACTAGCAAGTGCCCAGACAACAGAATGTAAAGGCATGAAGCATCTTTCCCAGGGTTCAGGACTGAGTCTTAAACAAAGAATGGAAACAAGTGCCCAATGAGGACTCTTTAACTGCTCAGAACAGTGCCTGGGGAGTGCCTCCCTCCACCCCTGACTACAGGGACGTGCCCATTACATTCAGGCCGGTCTTCTCATGGTGTGCTGGGTGTATGTGGATGGGCAGTGACAGCCTACCAGGACCTGATTTTATTGAGTTTACACTGTCATAAGAAGAAAAGATTTAAGGTGCTCTTGAGAGGGGCAAAGTGAAATCCATATGTGAAGGAAATGGAAATAATTTGTTATTAGAGGAAAATTTGTGTTTATTAACGATTGCTATAAATCTTACTACTCCACTTGTTGAGAGGTAGAGTATAAATGCCCTCACGTGAATTGGGGCTGGTCCTAGTGATGAAGAGAATGTGGAAGAAGAGATGCCCCATCATAAGCAGCCTGGTCTAATTTACTGAACCCCAAACTTGTGACATGTAATAAGAATTCCAGTTCTAAACTAGTAACTTTTGTGGTACTTTGTTATAAAGCAGATAATTAGAATGCCTCAGGAGTCATTAGAGACCATAGGCAGTACCTTATTTTGAAACATAGTGAGTTTAGCTTTAGATTTAATATTAGAATAAAAATTTTAAAGGTATAATTCACTTTATATCACTTTTTTGACTGACTACAGTATTAACTACAGCTCTGGTCCATAAACATAATTATGATTGACGTGCACATTCATTTTTCCTTATTCATTAAATGGTTAGCTAAAAGAGCAGAAGAATTAATGCAGTCTTTAAAAGAGTTTGAAAACATGACAGGTCTATATTAAGTACACATATTCCTGAACACTAAAATCTCCTTCCCCTAGACTAGCACTGTATGCAGATATTAGAAGAAAATGAAAATAAGTCAACAAAAGTAGCAGGAGTTGACAATAGATGAGGTTAGACCTGAGAGACAGGAGGCCAGAAACAACTCCACTTGGATCAGTCGGGTAGCTGGCAGAGTGGGAGTTATACTATAAATAAGATGGGAGGATGAGCTTTTCATTTTTAATTTGTTTAACTTGTGGTCCCTCTTAAATAGCCATAGGGAAGCGTTTAACAGAACTGAAACCATGGTCAAAAGCCTGGGGAAGAAGCCCTAGAGCAGCAGTTCTCAACCTCTGGGTCACAGCCCACGGGCATTGTATTAAAGGGCCGCAGCATTAGGAAGGTTGAGAACCACTGCCCTAGAGAAATAGTAGTACACACCACAGAAGGCCTGATTTTTTTTCTTTTTCTTTTTTTTGAGACAGAGTCTCACCATGTCACCCTTGTTAGAGTGCTGTGGCATCACAGCTCACAGCAACCTCAAACTCTTGGGTTTGAGCAATTCTCTTGCCTCAGCCTCCCAAGTGGCTGGGGCTACAGGACCCCCCCCCGCCCCCCACAATGCCTAGCTATTCTTTTGCTATAGTTGTCACTGTTATTTAGCTGACCTGGGCTGGGTTGGAACCTGCCAGCCTGGGTGTATGTGGCGGGCGCCATAACCACTGTGCTATGGGAGCCAAGCCAGAGGGCCCAATTCATCAAGGAGAAATGCAAAGTGTGAGAAGGTGGCCCGCAATGGAGCACACGGATGAGTTTTGCTAAGGAACAGAAGAAAGGAGAAGAGCTCAGAAAAACAGGGAGTATATCATCAGACAGGACATTACAGAAATCAACAGAGAAGAATTTCCAGGAGATGTATGAGGACAGTTGTTTCAATTATGGGACAAGATTTAAGTAAGGCAAAGACTAGTCACTAGAGAGTTGTTGGATTTAACTGTAACTTAAGTTTCTGGTGAGCTTCTGAAGAACTGAAGCATGGCTACATTAGGTGGGTTAAAATAGAACTGAGCACTCAAAATACATGCAAGAAAAGAGAACTTTGAACACTGCCACATAACCTGAATGTACAGGCAAACCGAGAGAAATGTATGGAGGGTTACTTAAGGACCTGTATTCAATGTAAACCTCCAGAAATTCCAGGTTTTACCCAAGAATCAAGTGTAGCCTTCCAAAAACCATCTAGGACCACACTATTATAATTCCAGAAAACCTTACTATGTGATTTTTGCATCACTACAAGGTAAACATTTCTATTCCATGGCTGAATGCTATATGTGTTTATTTCTAGATAAGTAGCAAAAAATTTCCCACTACATCATCAAAGTGAGCCATGAAGCTGGTGTTTCAGACTTTGGTGTCACCAAGTCTTCATGTCCCACGAGAATTAGCATACTTTCTTCTCAGTTCCATTCCAATCATGTCACAAACATATCTGTCTGTCTTTCTGTCATGGTATCAAGAAGACTGATGAATCTGTACTCAACTTAGACGATGCTAAGGTTTTATAACCTACTCGTGTCAACATGCCAACTTTATTCTGTTCATGTACATTTCCTGTTGATGAGTTCTACTCATTTCTACTCTTCCACTTTACTTCACAGAGTCTATAAAACTCAAGAAGTAGAATGTGGAACAATGTGAGGAAGAATGAATCCACTCACCAGAGAATTATTCAGGTTTTGCTGCTCGTGGGAATACTCGGAGGCTTCTGGAAGCACTGCAGAGAGAGCAGGCAACTGGAGTGGAGTTGTGAGAGAGCTTGAGTGGCTTAGTCCTGGTTTCTCCTGCTCAAAACAAATTAGCTGGAAGAAACCAAAAACACAGAAGCCTCCCTGCAGGAGAACAGTCCCTCAGTTAAGAAAGGGTGGAAAGACCCACTGAAGATGTACCCACAACTACATTAATTGGCAGAGCTTAGACATACAATTAATTATTGGGTTAAAGAAAACATCCCATCTGACTTAGAAACAAGTAATGTGCTTCACAGAAACAATGTTAAAGCAAAAAAGCAAACATTATGTCTTAATAACTAAAATTAAAGTTATAAAAATACTCTTGAACTACTCTTCTATTAATACAGGAGTGTCACACAGAACTCCACAGAAGTTCTGACTACAATACTACCTGCTTTTATACAGCTAAATGTCACTGGAAGTTTCATGTTACCACCCAACATTTTCTACCCAAAATCATATAGGAAAAAAATGTACATTGCTGTGGTGCACAGTTCCCATAATGATTTCAAATGACATGCCACAAAGTATGCATATCCTCTTAAGCTCTCCCTCCAAGAATGACAGGGTCTTTGCCAATTTGACTTCTTTGACCAAGAGGACATTGTTAAACATCACTAAAACATAAGCTGACAAACACTTGCCCACTGGTGCTTGCCTTCTTTGGCACAGTAATACTGTGAAGAAGCTTAGAGCTACAGCTGTTGGAGACAGATGATCTAGTCAAGAGACAGCACAAACCACTAGACATTTAAGTGAAGCCACCTTAAACCAACCAACCTCAGTCAAAACACCAGGCAAGTAAAGCCTCATTTGTGATCTTAAACAACACCAGCAGAGGAACTTCCCAGCTGAACCCAGCCCAAATGCTGACTCACAGGAAGACCATCAAAATTAATGGTACTTTTTTAAAGTCTACAGATTTTCATTGATTACAAAGGAAAGACTATATAATACATATATGCCCCTGGATTTCAATGGAATTTCAATGTTTTTAGTACATGGGGGAGCAGGAGAAAGACTCTTTAATTACACACTCATACAATAATTAAAACTTCAAAACCATATGTGGAAGTTTTGAAAAGCATACTATACTATCAAGTGTACGGACTTCAGTGTGGTTGAACCCATTTGAATCAAACAAGGCAATTGTCCAGAAATTAGAAGACTATGTTTAAAGTGATTTTGCTTTTTGTTTTGCTTTTTTACAATATTACATAAGTCTCTTCTATGCAGACTGTACTGTATTTTATTAATTTATTGGTTTGGAGAAGCATGCTACAATCTAATTTTCTCATTTTTAATAATGTAAAATATGTTCTTCTTACTTTCTTTATTTTTTATAATGTGCTGGTTGTTCTTCTTACTGTCCTGAAGAATTTGTGATTTCCAGAAGGAGATTACTGACCTAAAGTGAAAAACAGTGTTACAAAGTAATATTCTCTGCACTTTGGAAGGCTGAGGCAGGAGGACTGCTTGAGCCCAGGAGTTCGAGGCCAGTGTGACAACGTAGTTAGATCCCATCTCTACAAAAAATAAAGAAGGAAAGGAAAGAGAAGAAAAAGAAAAAGAAAATAGTGTTGATTCTAAATTTCCTTCAGTATCGCAAAAGTAATTTCATAAATAAACAATAACTCAAAAGGACAAACTCAAAAAGTGTCCTGAGTAAACTGTGGCAAAAATAACACTAGCCAAAAAGTCAGGATGCCTGACATCTAAATATCATACAATCTTAGGCAAGTCACTTACCTCTTCAAATCCCAACTTTCTTAGGCAGAAATACCTTAACAAGCCCTTCCTGAATTACCATAGAACTATCAGGATAGAAGGTGTATCAGCACATCTCTAGATACTAAATTTTGTGACAGACTAGGCTTAAGCCTAGTCTGATCCTAAAAAAACAATTAGTGAGGAAAGATTGAAGGAAAGAGAGGGCAAAATAAATAAATCTACTTCAGGGGAGAGAGTATCCCTCCACCCTAAATCACACCTTTAGGCTCCTCCAATAATTTAACATTCTGTGGGCTTTTGAAAGCCAAATTCAACTCTCCCTTATGAAAGTTGGTTCTAACCTTCCAACTAGCACCAAGTTGTTGATAGCGTCTGGAGAGGGTAGTATCACTCAAACCTTGTTTATTTTTGGCAACAGAAACACTACTTGCTGGGGCTATAAAAAGCTATGATCTTGCTCTTTCTGGGTCTCTCTTGTTTCTGCTTGGAAACGCTACTGAGAAGTTTTAGGACATAGAGAGTTCTTTCTGGTGGAATTCTATTTACAGAGCATCTTCCAAAAGGAAACTCTGTAACATCTACTTTATTCCAAAGAAAACAGGATCATCATCCAGGACTCGAATCTCCCTTGTAGCACTATCTCTGAGAACTGGGTGTTGAGTAAACTTCTGCAAACTGAAACCTGGAGAGCGAGGAAGGCTATAAAGTGCAAAAGGGGACCAGAAACTCCACTCGCAAAAGAGACACCAAGAAACCCCACAAATACAATTGTCGCATAAGACTGGTTCTGCACACATCAGTATTGTAAATACCCACACTTGACAGGTGGGTAACGTGAGACTCAAGGTTAGTAACAGGGTCATCCAGGGCACAGCTGGACCGTGAACTCCCCGCTGACCTCCCAGGCTTCCGCCGCCAGCAGGCCCCGCTGTTTTGGGCGCGACCACCCCGATGGCGGAGCTTCTGGAACCAGCTTTTGAGCCCAGGAAGCCCACCGCAGCCTTCAGACAGCGCCGTCTACCGACTAAGCGATCGTGGACAGCACAGCCGGAATCGCCCCAGATCTGCGGTTTGCACCTGCACTCTGACCCCGCCCACCTCCGATCTCTGGTCCCACCAAGCCGGAGACATCCGCCCAGGTTAGGGTGACCAGACGTCCCGTGTCCTGCGGCGTTTTAAAAAAGTCCCGATTTTTGGAAAGAATGCACGAAGGGGCGGGAGAACAGGAAGGGAATATACGCTTTTCGGCTGCCATGTGGCTATTTAGCCATAATATGAGTTTTATATTATTTTTGTTAATTTTATAATGTTAAACTGTAATAATAACAAATAATTATTGAGAAGTGATTATCGAGAACTGCTTA